>NC_133618.1:145810779-146000779 GCF_048593235.1 Sminthopsis crassicaudata | reverse complement strand
TGTAAAACTAGGACACTGATCCATTGTTGGTGGAACTGTGAATGGATCCAGCCTTTCTGGAGAGCAATTTGGAACTATACCCAAAGGACCTTTTGATCCAACAGGGTTTCTACTGGGCTTATATCCCAAAGAGATCTTAAAGAAGGGAAAGGGACAAGTATGTGCAAGAATGTTTATGGCAGCCCTCTTTGTAGTGGCTACAAACTAGAAACGGAATGGAAGCCCATCAATTGGAGAATGGGTGAATAAGTTATGGTATATGAATGTTATGGAATAACATTTCTATAAGAAACGATCAGCAGGATGATTTCAGAGAGGTTTGGAGAGACTTAAATGAACTGATGCTAAGTGAAATGAACAGAACCAGAAGATCATTACACACGGCAACAACAAGACTATTCAATGTTCAATTCTGATGAATATGACTCTTCTCAACAGTGACATGATTCAGACAAGTTCCAGTGATCTTGTGATGGAGAGAGCAATCTATACCCAGAGAGAGAGGACAGTGGGAACTGAGTGTAGATCACAACATAGCATTCTTACTTCTTTTGTTGTTGTTTGCTTGCATTTCCTTTTCTCATTTTTTTCTTTTTGATTTGATTTTTCTTGTACAGCAAGATAATTGTATTAACTATGAATGCAAATATTGGATTTAACATATATTTTACCATGTTTAATATATATTGGATTTCCTGACATCTAGGGGAGGACATGGGGGGGAAAATGGGGATAAATTGGAACACAAGGTTAGGTTTTGCAAAGGTTAATTTGAACAATTATCCATGTATACATTTTGAAAATAAAAAGCTTCAATAAAAAAAAAACATAAAGAAACAAAACAAAACAAAAAAAAAAAAAAAAAAAAGAAAGTTTTTTCGCAAACCAAGCCAATGTAGCCAGTATTAGAAGGAAAATAGAAAACTTGGAAACAACAATTAGAGAAATTCTCTGATAAAGGCCTAATTTTTCAAATACATAGAGAATTGTCAAATTTATAAGAATACAAGTCATTCCCTAATCGATAAATGGTCAAAAGATATGAATAGGGAGTTTCCAGAAGAAGAAATCAAATCTATTGATAGTCATATGAAAAAATGCTCTAAATGACTATGATTAGCAAGATGAAAATTAAAATTCTCAGACTGATTAACTTGAAAGAAAAGAAAAATGATAAATATCGAAGGGGATGTAGGGAAATTGGGACATTAGCACATTGTTGGTGGAGTTATAAATGGATTCAATCATTCTGGAGAACAATTTGGAATTATGCCCAAAGGGCTATAAAACCTTTGAGCCAGAAATAGTACTACTAGGCCTGGATTCCAAGGAGATTAAAAAAGAGAGAAAAGACCTATAGTAGCTCTTTATGGAGTGGCAAAGAATTGGAAATTAAGTGGATGTCTATCACTGGGAGAATAGCTAAAAGTTATGATACATGATTGTGATGGAACACCATTATACTGTAAGTATATAAGAAATGGACAAGTAGGATGTTTTCAGAAAAACCTGGAAAGATTTATATAAACTGATGAAAAGTGAAGTGAGCAGAATGAGGAAATGTGTACAATAATATTGCATGATGATCAGCTGTGAAGACTTAGCTATTCTTAGCAATACAATGATCTAAGGCAATTCAGAAGGACTTAGGATGAAAAATGGTATCCATTTCCAGAGAGTGTGAGCGTGAACAATTTGTTCCTAAATTGGAGGGAATGCTGAGTCAACAAATGGTAGCAGAAAAGGAGTGGGCAGCTTTTCGATATTTGGTGTAGAGTACCTCATTCACTCAGCTGGGCTTGAACATTCACAAACAGCAAGACTGTTTTAATGAAAATGATGGAGAAATTCAAAATCTGCTAAATGAAAAACAAGAATTCCATATGGTTTACCAGAAGGATAGTTTGTCCATGTCTAAAAAGGCAATATATATTGTAAAAAATTACCCATGCATATATACTGTCAAAAAAAGTTATAATTATAAAATAAAATAAAAATTAAATAAAAAAAAAGGCAATATTTCCCTCCATCAGAAATACAAGTAAAGCTTAGGATGATGCAGGATTCTTGGCTCTATAAGAAAGCAGATGAAATTCAGCTTTATGAATTCAAAGCTCTTCTATGATGTCTTGACAGATATTTTTGGGCCAAAAACTTATGGTGCATCTCATCCATTCCCTGCTGTTGGACACATTGATTAGTGACAGGGACATGATCCTATTAATATAAGTGATGCATTAACATTTCTATAGCATTCTCAATGGATTGCAGAAGCCATTGACTGCGTACTTGAGATTGAAGCCAACATTTTTCTAGTTGAACTTACAACTGAAGAAGAGATTTTGAAAATCATTAGAATCCTTTTGTATAACAAATCACTTGCTGCTGATTCTATTCCAGGTGAGATTTACAAGGCAGGGAGCCCTCATTTCATGTAAAAGACTGAAATCTTCTGGATTATATGGCAAGAGGAAATTATTTCCCCAGATACCTCCATTGTCCCTCTCTACAAAGGAAGAAATAAGTTGTTCTGTGACAATCACAGGGTATCTCTCTCTTAGTCACAGCCAGCAAAGCTTTTACCAGAGTCCTTCTTAATAGGCTGATCCCTTATCTAGAAGATGGTCATCTACTCAAGAGCCAACAAGGCTTCAGAAAGAGCTTAGGAAGGGCCAATATGGTATTTGCTGCCTGACAATTCCAGGAGAAATGCCAGGAGCAGAACAGAAATCTGAAGACAACATACAGCAATCTGTCCAAGGGCTTTGATGCTGATAGTTGTAAGTTGGCAAAATTCGGTTGTCTGGAAAAGTTAATCAGTATTGTATTCTGCTTTCATGGTGGATGCACTGGTTCTGAATAACTCTCTCAAGCTTCCCCAGACAACAATGGAGTGAAGCAGGATTGTGTGCTGGCTTCCATTCTTTGTAGTATGTTTTCAGCAGTGTTTTTAGATGTTTTCAACAACAACAAAGACAAAAATCATACCGAGATCAGCTACCACCGAGATGCAACAGAGTATGGATCGATTCTCTGCCATTTGTGTTAATTGTGGCCTAACAATAAACACCAAGAAAACAGGCCCTCCACTGACCAGCACTGACCATCAGTTATAGTAAATGTGGAAATTTTGCATGCTGTGGATAAGTTCACTCACCTTTTCAGGGATGTCACATACATTGATAATTGATGCATGTATTAATAGCGTTAGTTCAGTGATTGGGAGGTTTCCAAGGAAAGCGTGGGGTAATTTACTGACCAAACTGAAAGTCTACAGGGTTGTGGTGTTGACTTCATTGTTTTATGCCTGTGAAACTTGCATAGTATGTCAGCATTATTCCATAACACTAAATTGCTTTCCTTTGAAGTGTCTTCTGAATATTCTGAAGATCACCTGGAAAGATAAAGTATTGGACACAGCGATCCTTTCTCAAACCGAACTGCTAAGCATTCAGACTCTACTGTAGAAAGCACAATTCCAATGGCATGGCCACATTGTTCTAATACTATTTTATAGAGAACACATACAAGGTAAGCGCTCACAGAAGTGGTACAAGGGAACTCTCAAGGTCTCTCTGAAGAACTTGGAATTGTTTGTGAGACATGGGAGATACTGGCATAAGAATGTGCAGCATAGAATGCCCATATCAAAGAAGGCCCTGTGTTCTATGGGCAAGGAAGAATTACATGCACTAGCTCAAAAGAAACATGAGATGTCTAAATTTAGAGACATCTCCACTCCAAATGTTTATGCGGATTTCTTGTACCTGATTCATGATAGAACCTAACAGACTTTTTATTGGTCTGATCAGCCGCTTTCTGAAACATTGTGCCTTGATCCCAACATTTTATTTATTAAAACTCAACTTTTCAGGTAACACTAGGAAGTTCATTATCATAACAAATTATCATAACAATTTTAATAACATAAATGACTTAGTTGCTATACTTTGTTCTCAAAGAGGACCAAAATGACATTATTATGCTGAGGTCAAGGTACGTACAGTACATCCAACTGTGACTGATCAGACCAATAATAATCTTGGAAGGTTCTACCACTAGTTGGGCACAAATAGTCCTTTGAACATTTGGAGTGGAGGTGCCTCTAAATTTGAATATCTTACCTTTCTTTTATGTTACCGAAATTCTGATTCGGTCATAGAATACAATGTGTTCTTTGAAGTGGGCACATCATGATAAATCCTGTGTCAGTGGACACTGGACACTTACAACAGATTCCAAAGTTTTTCAGAGAGACCTTGAAAATACTCTTGTATCACTTCTTCTGACCTCCATGAGAACCCTTGATTCCAACCTAGAACAAGTATTCCTAGAATCCTCAAGTAGACAAGTAGACAGCAATGGCGTAATGTTGACAGCATTGAATCTGGAAGTATAGAATTATAGAATTTTATTACGTTGGAAGGAAACTGAGTGACCATCTAATCCAAGGAAACCTCTAATTTCTCAAGAACCTATTTCACTTTTAGACAACTTTAATTATTAGGAAGTAATAATTTCCTAATCTAAATTTTCCTCTCTGGAACCAAACAGGACAAGCCTAATCCTTACAACTGACAGCTTTTAAGCCCTTCAGGAGAGCTGTCGTATTCCCCCCGAGTCTTTCCCAAGCTTCCTTGAACTGATGCTTAGAAGACATGAACTCAAAGTTCTCAACCACCCTGGTCATCCAGTTTAAGATACTCTCCAGATTATCAAAGTCTTTAAATTGCAGTGGCCAGAACTGATAATAATACAACTAGATGATATGTGATGAGGGCAAAGTCCAAAGAGACTAGTACTTATTGTTAAAAGCTGTGCCTCTCAATGTACCTTAAATCATGTTAGCTTCTTTGGAATGTCATATCACATTGCTGATTCATCTTGAGCCTGCAGATCATTAAAACTGCTAAATCTTTTTCCAGCTGTTGTCTAACCATGATTCCTCCATCTTGTAAGTGCAAAAATGATTTTCTTTTGTGCTCAAATATAAAACTTTGTATTTACTTTTGAATTTCATCTTATAAGATTCAACCCAATGCTCTAGAACGTCAAAATCTTTTAAAATTCTTATTTTGCCTTTTATTCTGTTATTTATCCTTCTCAGTTTGGTGTCACTGACAAATTTTATGAGCATGCTGTCTATGGCTTTATATTAAACAGCACAGAGCTATTCAGATCCTGAGGGTACTGCCCTGGAAGTTTCCTGTCAGTCAAGCAAGAAATGTTTTATTAAATGCCTACTATATGCCTGACACAGTATTAAGTACTGGAGATACAAGGAGAGGCAAAAGTACCTGCTTTCAAGGAGTTCACAATTATTGGGGAGACAATTGGCAAACAGATATGTACAAATGTGCTATACTCAGGGAAAATATGAATTAAAAACTTAAGAGAGGGAAGGTTAAATTAAATTAAAGAAGTTGGGAAATGCTTCTTATAGAAAAGGAGGGTTTTAATTCGGACTTTAAAGGAAGCCAGAGGCAGAAATAAGGATGGAGAAGATTACAGACATGGGGGAGTCAAGAAATGGCACATCTTTTTCAAAAGAATATAGGCAATGCATTAGGAAATGTGTGTGTGGGAGGTGTAAGGGGGTAAATGTAAGAAACCTGGAAAGGGTGTGGGAGTTAGATTTTGAAGGGCTTTGAATGCCAAGAGATTTTCTTATTTGATTTTGGAGGTAATTGGGAGCCATTGGAGTTTGTTGAGTGGGAGGGCTAGGAACGGGGGTAACATGATCATATTTGTGCTTTCGGAAAATCACTTTAGAGGCTGAATGGAGAGAGACTCAAATCAGGTTTGAAACAGTCTTTTTTTTGTGGTAGCAAGAAACTGAGTGAATGTCCATCAATTGGAAAATAGCTGAGCCAATTGTGGTGTATGAATGTAATGGAATACTATTGTTCTACAAGGAATGAGGATGAGCAGGAGATTTCAGAAGAAACCTGAGAGGACTTACACAAACTGAAACAAAGTGAAGTGAACAAAACCAGAGAACACTGTACTCAATAACAGCAACATTGTGGGAATGATCAACTTTGACAAACTTTGCTCTTCTCAGCAATATAATGATCTAAGACAATTCTAAAAGACTCCTGATGAAAAATGCTATCCACATCCAGAGAAAGAATTGTAGAATTTGAATGCAGATTGAAGAGCACTATTTTTGCTTAGTTGTTTTTTTTCTTTCTTGTGGTTTTCCCCTTTTCTTTCACAACGTAACTAATATTGAATTATGTTTACTTTGATTGTACATGTATAACTTATACTATATTGATTGCCATCTTGAGGAGGGGTAAGGGAGAGGAGAAAAAATGCAAATCAAAATCTTAACAAAATAAATGTTAAAAACCAATAAATAAATTAAAATAGCAATAGGGAAAGTAGAAGAGGGAGAGAGTTTAAGCAGAAAGATAATAAATTTGGTTTTGAATATGGTGAACTTATCATGCCTACTAGACATCTAGTTTGAGATATCTGAAAGGCAGTTGGAAATGTGAGATTAGAGGTCAATTGAGAGATTAGGGTGGAATAGATAGATTTGAGAATAATCAGTAGAGAGCTGTTAATTAAATCCAGGGAAGCCGATGAGGATCACCAAGTGAAATAGTATATAGAGAAAGAAGAGGACCCAAAAGAAAAACCTGTGACATGTCTTTGGCTAGAGGGCTTAATCTGGATGAAGGATCAATAAAGGAGATTTAGGAATAGTTGGATAGATGTAATATTCTTCTCTAAAATGTAATGTTCTCTGGGACCAGGTTTCTTGGGGGGCTTCTGGGAGCAGCCTTTGTTTCAGTTCAGTCTCTGGCTTCTGAATCACCTCAACTGAATCCTGGTTGAGGCTCCCAGCTTATATATGCTCTCTTAAAGGTGTGAATCTTGTAGAACTTATAATAAGTACTAAGTACATGCACTGAACCAGAGAACTGTTAAATTCTAAATGCTAAATAATCACTGTCTCCATCAATTCTACTGGCTTAGCAAATTCTGGCCCATAACAGATAGGTAGGAAGAAAACTAGAAGGCAATAGCTTGAAAACCTAGAGAGAAGACAGTATCAGGAAGAAGGCAATCAATAGTCTCAAAGGCTACAGAGAGGTCGACGTGAGTTTGGGTTGAGAAGAGAACAATGGATCTGTCATTTAAGAGATCACTGGTAACTTTGGAGAGAACAGTTTCAGTGGAATGATAAGGTTGCAAACCAGTTTATAAACAGTTAAGAAGAGAATGAATGGAGAGAAAGTATGGGATAGTACCTATCTTTGACAGCCTTTTCAAGTTGTTTAGCCACAAAGGATAGAAGAGATATCAGATGATAGTGGGGATGGAAGAGTCAAGCAAGCGTTTTTTGAGGATGGGGGAACCTTAGGTATGTTTGTAAGCAGTAGGGAAGGAGTAGTACCCAGAACAGATAGAAGGTTAATAAAAGAGGGATGATAAAGGAGGCAATCTGTTGGAAAAAATGGGATAAAATTGATCATTTGTGTAGGTTAGGGGTTAGCCTTGGTAAGGAATAAAGCAACCTGCCACATTGACACTAAAGCATTAACAGCTACTCTGAGCCTGGAGATCTAAGTGATTCTGAATAAGTTTAATTGTGTTGTCTTTGCTATATACCTCCATTTCCTCCATAAAAATAATATTCAATAATTTATCAAAGCTTTATTAAAGTTCAGGTAAACCACAATATATATAGCATTCCCCTCCTTTAGTAATTCAACAACCCTGTTAAAAATGAAATAAAGTTATTTTTTCTTGATTTTTTTTTTTAATGGTTGAAATCAATTGATTAAAAGAGATGACTGATTAGGCATCTGCAACGGTGATTTTACATCTGGCTCAAAGCTGATAGATGTGATCTGGTTAATAATTTCAGAAGAACTGTGCAAATCAATCAGGGATTTGTGGATTCTCATCTGGAACCCATCCTAAATCTTTGAATGTTCATGGCAAAGAATTTTTCTTTGTTGCTATTCGAAATGTCTTAGTCACATTTGAACAGAACGCTTCACTTTCAAGTTCTTTTCTTTTGCTGCTCTAATTAGATCTGCACACACCTTCTCAAGTGATTTCACATGGTGGATGAGGAGGGCCGTTCGGCTCCTCAAGTGTCTTGCTGGTATCTTTGAATGTTATGGCAGCAGAGCGGCTTCCTGAAAGACTTTTTCGCTCAGTGAGAGCAAAAAGCAGCGAGTCCGTGTGGACTCAAAGACTGACGGCTCCGTGGCCATGTCTTGATGGTACCTTCCCAAAGGACAAGAACTTCTTTGATGAAGCCCTGTTGGGTTCTTTGTAATTACCACTTTCCTTATTAGGTGTTCCCCAACCATCTCTTTACTGATCTCTTCTATAATTTTTTCTTCTTCAAGCACTGAAGGTAAATCAACAAGATAATACTTTGCAGACTACTTTCTTCTATTTTTCATTTTTTTGAAATAGGAGGCAACATTTATTCATTTTCAGTTTCATGATTATTTCAATAGACTGATGGTTTGTCTGGCTGCTTCAAGTTTCTCCCCATTCTAACCCAACCTCCATTCAGTCATTAATGTTCTTCCTCCCTCTGTCCCTCCTTCCTTCCTTCCCTTTTTCCTTTTTTCCTTCTTTCCCCCTTCTCTACCCTTCCCTTCCTTTTCCCTTTCTTCCTTCCTTCCTTCCTTCCCTTTTTCCTTTTTTCCTTCCTTCCTTCCTTCCCTTTTTCCTTTTTTTCCTTCTTTCCCCCTTCTCTACCCTTCCCTTCCTTTTCCCTTCCTTCCTTCCTTCCCTTTTTCCTTTTTTTCCTTCCTTCCTTCCTTCCTTCCTTCCTTCCCTTTTTCCTTTTTTTCCTTCTTTTCCCCTTCTCTACCCTTCCCTTCCTTTTCCCTTCCTTCCTTCCTTCCTTCCTTTTTCTTTCTTCCTCTTCCCCTTCTCTACTCTTCCCTTTCCCTTCCTTCCTTCCTCCTTCCTTTTTCTTTCTTCCTTTTCCCCTTCTCTTTCCCTTCCCTTTCCTCTTCCCTTTCCCCTTCCCTTTCCCTTCCTTCCTTCTTTCCTTCTTCCTTCTTTCCTTCCTTCCTTCCTTCCTTTCTCCTTCCTTCCTTCTTCCTTCCTTCCTTCCTTTCTTCCTTCCTTCCTTTCTTCCTTCCCTTCTTCTTTTTTTTCTTTCTTTCCCCTTCTCTACCTTTCCCTTCCCTTTCCTCTTCCATTTCCTTTTCCCTTTCCCTCTGTTAATTATTTCCCATTTATCCTGTAATATATCTTGTTTGGTATACATTTGTTTGCATGGTGTCTCCCCTATTAGGTTATAAACTCCTTGAGTGGGGGGATTGCCTTTTGCCTCTTTTTTTTTTTTTTTTTTTTAAATATCTCCAGCACTGAGCACAGGACCTGGCATATAGCAGATGCTTAATAAATAATTTACTAATTTATTGATTGTGATACCTCTTCCATATTCCAAAAATTTTTAAATATTAATGATCTTAATAATTTCTCTTTCTCTCTTATCTCCATTCTTCATTCTTGAATGGCTGATCAGAAATTAATAACAGTTGCTTTCTGGAAGCCAGAGGAAAATTTCAAACCTAAATATATCTTCTCTTTGTCTCTGTCTCTGTGTTTCTATCTCTGTCTTTGTCTTTTTCTTTGCCTCTCTTTTCCTCAACCCCTCTGGCTATTTCTCTTTTTTCTAAGAGTTCAAAAATTCATATGGGTCAAGATGACCCTCTTGGATCCAGGAGAGTAATCTAATCCCATCCTATTTTCAGTATTGTTGTACCTTTAGTGTTCAGTTCAGACGAAAATTCTCAATTTATAGAATACTCTTGTTTTATGTGCGCCAGAAATTTCCCTTCAGAATATGTACAGAATATTAAATACACCCCTGCTCCACTTCTCAAGGGAAAATATTCAGCAGTGTTCAGCCCAGTAAAGTATATTGTTAATTTTTAAAAATTAAATTGATTTTTTTTCAAAGAACAAAAATCTATTTTTCCTCCCACCTTTCTTCCTTATCACCCTCCCTTGCCCTGCCAAAAGAAAAAGGAAATCCTAATAACCACTAAGCCTGACCAAACAAAACAAATTCCCACATTGGCCACATACAGAAAAAATATTTTTAATTTTACATCTTGTGTTCAATACCCTTCTGTCAGAAGGTAGGTAGTGTGCTTCATCATTGGTCCTCTGGACTCATGGCTATTCATTACATTGAGCAGAGTTCTTGGGTTTTTCAAAGTTGTTTATTTTTATTATAATATTATTATTATTTTTCTTTCCTTGTTTCATTTTTCATTAAATTTTTTTCAGTTATGGAGCATTTATTTTACACCCTCTTACCTTCCCCCCAACTGGAAAAAAAAAGAAAACCCAAAGCTCTTTTAACAAATATGCAGAGTCAAATAAAACAAAGTCCCATTGTCTGTGTCCAAAAATTGGTGCTTTATTTTGCTACTTAATTCTATCACTTCTCTGTCAGGATATTGGTAGCATTCTTCATCACCAGTCCACTGAAACTACGTTGATCAGAGTTTTTAAATCTTTCAAAACTTAATTTTTACAATATTTATCGCTATAGTACAAATTATTCTTGGTCCATTTAACTTCACTCTGAATACAAATCTTAATGACTTAAAAACAAACAAAGAAACATGTCTTTAGTAACTTCTTATAGCATAAAAGTATTCCAATACATTCATATACCATAATTTGTTTACCATTACCCATTTGATGGGTATACCCTTAGTTCTTTCCATTAAAAAAATTCTAGATATAATTTTTTTTGTACATATAGGTTTTTTTTCTCCTTCCCTTTGATCTCTCCAAGGTATCAATCTAGTAATGGCATTGGATCAAAGTACATGCGAAATTGAGTAACTGTCTGGATATAATTCCAAATTGCTCTCAAGAATATCTGGAGCTCTACAAATAATGTATTATTGTGCCTGATTTTCTATAACCCCTCCAAAATTTTTCCTTTTCCTTTTTTAATTTTTTATTTATTTATTTATTTATTTTTGCTTACTTTGTTCATCTGTTGAGTATGACATGGAAGCTCAGAGTTGTTTTAATTTTTTGTTTTTTGAATTGCTAAATATTTGGGGCATTTAAATTTTTTCATTTGGCTGTTGTACAAGTGAGCACTCAGCTAGTTCTCATTTGAGGTCAAGATGAAAGGCATTTATGGGTCATTGAATAGTTCACAAGGTGGTTTATTTTGCCAGACCTTAGAAAAGATATTTAAAAAGAATGTAGTAGCCTATAGCTTTTGTGCACAAAGGGATATCCTAGAGTCAATTATACTGAGATGAAAACTGACTTAAAATTTTAGTGTAAGAATTTATAACTTAGAAGTCAGAAAATGCTACAAATTAGGGTTTGATTTTTTTTTTTTGTTTGTTTTGTTGATTCTCTGGACTTAAGAAAGTGATGGAGAAAAATGTTAATAATGAAGATTAAGCTTAAAGAAAGATACATATACATAGAACCAGCTATTCTGGTTATACATTTATCAGCATGCTTCTTTATGCAAATTCAGCATGTTCAGCAGGGTAAGTTGTCAAAATTTATGTTGTTTGGGAAAATCCACCAAGTCTAAAAGGCCTGGACTCTAGGTGTGTGAACCTTTTTATGCCTTTGTATGACCAGGAAGCCATGTCAATATGACCAGAGGCTACCAGGAAACTACATTGAAGGAGAGGCTGAGACCAACAGGATCTTGGGAATAGCTTTGTCATTATTTGAGGAAAGCTAGCATAACTCATACCATGGGAGATGGAAGAACCCTGGTAGATATTGATTTTATCACAGCTGTTGGCATGGATGATGGATATAAACTGCCTGTTTATATCCTCTGATCATTTATCAATTGAAAAATGGCTCTTACTTTATGTTTCAATCAGATCCTTAAATGAATTGAAAATTATTTATTAAAATTATAATTAAATAATTAAAATTATATATATATATTTTAAATTATATATTAATACATAATTAAAATTATATATTAAAGAAACCTACTGCAAAGATTTTTCCTCTCTTGATTATTTTACTTTTAATTTTATCTAGATTGGTTTTGTTTGTGCAAAAACTTTTAAATTTTATTTAAACAAAGTTATCTGTTTTTATCTCTATTCTTTGTTTGACCCATCAAATTTTCTCCTCTCCAAAGATCCGAAAAATAATTTCTTCCTTGTTCTTTTAGTTTGTTTGTTTTTACCTTTTATGTTTAAGCGAGGTACCAATTTGCAACTTATTTTAGCATGTGGTATAAGATTTTGGTCTCTGCCTGGTTTCTGCCTGATTATAATCCAGGGGTTCTAGCAGCATTTGTCATATAGTGAATTCTTACGCCAATAGCTGGGGTACTTGGGTATCAAGCATTAGGCTACTCAATATATTTTCTTGTATATGTTGCATTTCTAATTTGATTCATTGATTAACCTATGTTTTAATCAATACCAAATAGATTTTATGATTAATGTTTTGTAGTATTTTTTGGAGGTATTTCCCTTTTATTCTCACATTTTTTCACTATTTTCCCTGAGATTTTTGATCTTCTGTTCTTCAAGATGAATTTCATTGTTATCTTATTTCTAGTTCTACAAAGCAATCCCTAGGTAGTTTGATTAGTATGGCACTGAGTAGTAAGATGATTTAGGTAGCATTGTTATTTTATTATTATTATATCAGTCCAGACTCCCATGAGGAATGAACATTTCTCTAATTGTTTAGATATGTATTTCCATAAAGAGCATTTTATAGTTATATTCAAATAGCTCTTGTGTCTTGGTAAGTAGACGCCTAAGTATTTTATATATTCAACAGTTATTTTAAACAGAATCTCTCTTTCTATCCATTCCTGCTAGGTTTAGTCTATTATTCATTTCTTTAAAACATTACCTTTAAACTTGAGGACTTCAAAATATTAAAAAAAAAAAAACTATTTTGAAAATTGCTTAAGTATAACTGGTTTTCTTTGTAACCTTATGGATTTTATTTTATGCTTTTAAAAACATCATTCTAAGAAAAGATTCTTAGGTTTTGCCCGAAGGGTTCAGAACACATGAAAAAGATTATTTGCTGAAGCTTCTTATTTGGCTGAATAATTAATTAAAATACCAGAAGAGAAGGTGAGTATGGTACTCAAAGTTCTGCAAATGGTGGGGTTTGATGGTGGTACTGGGAGTCTAGGCAGCTGAGAGCCCACTGATATCGATCATTAGTACTGGAGCCCAGTGTGTGGAGCCCAGGCTAATGTCCCTAATCCTGGGCTCCGGAGAAGAAAGGATAAGAGGATGAGAGGGAAGAAACAGCCACTAGAGGTCAGCCAGAGACCTTAATTCCGCAGCAAATAGTTTTCCCTTTGGGGCTAACATTTCTAAAGTGGGGGCCTGGGGTACTAAGCCTGTTGGTATACATTAATAGTGACAAATTCAAATAGGAATGGGAGCCATTAATCTGTCCATAAGGATCCCTGCAGGCCATATATTGACTTAGTTTTAAGATGTAACTAGCATTGTTTTATTATACTATTCTATATTTTGTTAAATGTTTCTCAGTTATTTTATTTTGGTTCAAGCCACATAGGGAGTATGGCTAGCCATATGTAGCCCGTGGGCGGTGTGTTGGACACCACTGGAAGCAGTACTAATCCTTCCTCAGTAGGTGATCTGGGCAATGTCCCTCTCGTTTGGAAGGACATCAGTGTCTTTCCATGAATCTACCAGCATAATGTGAGCTTGAATCCAAATCCTCCACATTCCCTTTAGTTCTGGGTCAGAACAAAATGCAAACACTTTCATTTGTCATTTAAAGTCCTTCACAGGATACCAATCTGAACTCCTTTGTAGAGATGGGGGCTCCATAGGTGAGGAACAATGTGTCAAATTTTTTTCATGTATTGCTTGATTTTGTGATCTTTTCCTCTTCTTTTTTCTTAAAAACAAAACAAAACACAACAAACTTAGTTAAATATGATGATTTTCTAGGAATGGGGTGAGAGAAGGAAGGGGAAGAAATTTAGGCAATATAAAAACAAAAGGTATCAATAAAATTTATTTTAAAATAAACCCACAATCTGGCTTCAGCTTACTTTTCCAGCCTTATATATTACTACCCTTCCTATGTTCTATGTTGCAGTCCAACTGGCCTACTTACAGTTTGTTCCCTGCTGTTCTAGGACATTTTATTTTCCTAGTTCTGTGCCTGTGAAAATAGGGTTTCCTCTATTCTGGAGGGGACTATATCTGGAATATATTCTCTTTACCTCATAGAATCCCCAGTTTTCTTCAAAGCCCAGCCCGACTGTCACCTCCACAGGACGTCTATCTTCATCTCTCCATCTGTTAGTTCCTACCCTAAAGAAATTATTTGGTATCCACTTTGTCTATATATTTGTAGTTACATTCTGTGCATATGCTGTTTCCCTCCAATAGAATCCAAGCATCCTAAAGGCAAATCCTGTTTGGTTTTTTCTTTATAGTTCCTTATGGGTTCAATGCCTGGCTTTTCATAGGAGCTTATTTTTAAAATAATAATAGTAATAATAATAATATTGGGAGCTCCTATTTTTTAAATGTTGAGTGAAAATGAGGTCCAAGGTGAGAAAGAGCTGAGCCACATCCTCATGGCCCTAAGGCACCAACATGTTCCGTGGACAAGATTCATAAATTCAGAACTTCACCGTGGGTCAAAAGACCTTGAGCAGATGGAAGAATTAAGAAGATAATTAGGGTGGTTCTTAGTACTGTTTAACCCTAAAGAAGGACTGAAGGGTAGAAAGGATCAGAGAACAATAGATTTATATCTGGAAGGCATCTTGGAGGACACAAAGTCTAATTCACTCATTTTATGGATAAAGCAACTGAGGCAAAGGGAAGGCAAGTAACTTGTTCAAAGTCACTCAGGTAGTAAAGGCAGAGAAAGAATTTGAACTCGAGTCATCTGACTCCAAAGCCAGTGCTTCCTCTCCCCCACCATACTATTCTTTCTCTTAAAGAGGCAGTAAACCAAAAAAGTGGTATAAATGCTGGATAAGACCCAAGTTCAATTCTTAGCTCTGATTGCTTACTACTAATCCTGAGAAATCATTTCACTTTCTTGTGCCTCAGTTTCCTTGAGCATACAATGAGAGGATGGGAACAGATGACCTCTAATGTCCCTTCCAATTCTTCCTCCGATCTATGATTTTGAGCTTTTACTAAGGCATTTAAAAATAATTTCCTGACTTCCTGTGGTTTATTGACTTTTAAAAGCTCTACCTCTAGCGAAGGCATGTTTTCTCTGGTCTTCCTTTTCTAAAATGGAATAACCATCTGGCGGATATCTTTGGTTTCCCTCTCCCTCTAGGGGCTTCACTTTGTCTTCTGATTCCTCTCACACGGTGGCCCCCCCAGAACCATTCCTAAGGGGCTCTGGCTTACCTACCCACATCATGTGGTCACACTCAGCCCATCGTCTCCACCTCTTCCCCATCATAACCTTGGAGCCTGTCCCTTGTAGGCAAGTTTGGACCTGAGCTCTGATAGGTCAGCTTTGAGCTAATCTTGTCTGGGTCCTGTCAGTTGTTGGCTCTACTGACCATTTGCTGTTATTCTCCATACATACCATGCTGCTGCCTGAGCTGCTTGAGGATTCAAACAGAGGAGAAATGAACAAAACTAGAGAAAGTGAATTGAATAAAACTAGAACAGATTATATGACAACCATAGTAATAAAGGGGAAAGCAACTTTGAAAGACTCTAAAACTCAAACCAAAGCAAGGATCAATCATTCAGAGGGCTGATGATGGAAGATCCCACTCATCTTCCTGGCAGAGAGGTTATGAACCAGGATGAGACATGCATTTTCGAACATTGTCAATTTGCCAATTTGTTTTGCTTGGCCATCCTTATTTGTTAGGGTAGCAAGGCCAGGCCTGGAGTCAGGAAAACTCATTTTTCTGAGTTCAGATCTGGCCTCAGACACTCGCTAGCTGTGTGACCCTGGACAAGTCACTTAACCACGTTTGCCTCTATTTCCTTATCTGTCAAATGAGTTAGAGAAGGAAATGGCAAACCACTCCAGTATCCTTGCCAAGAAAATTCCATAAGGGCTTATGAAGAGTCAGATATGACTGAAATGACTGAACAGGCTGATTTGTTACATTGCAAAGTTTTTATTTTTTGAGGGAACAGAGTGAATTAGTGATAGAGCTGCAAAAAAGGAATGGCAATGAATCATTAAAATATAGAAAAGAAAGCAAAAAAGACTTGGATAAATACTATTGCATTAAATTTAATATACACTTAAAAAGTCACAGAAATTTATAGTTTCATATACAATCTTTTTTTGTTGTTTTTCTTGAACATTGAAATGTTCAATTTCACTGATGATTAAGTTTTTAATAAAAAAAACTTTTAAATAATCTATGGACATATTGAAGGATTCCTTGATGAGGATATTAGAAGGGAAGAGGTAGGCTTTCACAAATAATATTAAACAATACATCACATCTCTACTATCTCACAAATGACTGAAAGATAGGAAAAATGCAAGATCCTTTGGCCTTATTGTTTGTTGAATAAAAAAGTCTGTGTCAAAATTATACAAGGTTCCTTGAAAAAGACAACATAAAAATAACTTTTTAAGAATATCCTTTTGTTTATTAATATCCAGCAAAGCCTAAATCAGATTAATGTATTCTTGCCAAAGGTGTTTACTATGATCATGGATGGTATGCAGTACAGAAAGTGAATAAGGGATTTCCTTGTAAATGGAGAGGGGCTTCAGATGTTTTGTCTTACAATTGACATAGTGCTGATTATATCAAGGCCAGGAACATTGCAGAGTCTCCTATATGAAATCCATGCTCACCTAAAAAAGTTTGATATAAATATCAAAACAAGAAAAAACAAACAAGTAAAAAATTACAATATACATTTGAATGAAAATTTATTTAACTCATCTATAAGTATATGTCCTTTAAATATAATATCTTGTAAAAAATACACACATCTTGTAAATACAAGTTATTTCTAAAGTAGTAAATCTTTTTTTTAATATTTTAATAGTTTTTATTTACCAGATATATGCATGGGTAAATTTATAAATCTTAATAACAAATGACCATATTCAAATAATATCTATATATCTATATGTATCTATCAATCTATCTGTAAAATCAATTGGAGACAAAATATGAGGAAAGACACTAGTATTAAGGACCAAGGAAGATTCTTGCAGAAGACAGAATTTTAGCTAAGACCTGAAGGAATCCAAGGAAGTCAGGAGGTTGAGATGAGGAGACAATTCCAGCCAGGGAAAATGTGTGGAGGGAGAGAAAGATGGAGTCAATATGGTGCGATAGAAGGAAGCAATACAGCTGAATTTCTGTCCATAATTCTTCCAAACTGATCCAGAAAATTCATCAGACCAAATTTTGATATAGAAATCCAGAAAAAGTTATATTGAGTTCTTTGTCTGGCCAAGATAAGCATAGGAAGACAAAAAATGTCCATGGACACTGGAGACAGGATTAGATTGACATAATACTATCTATTCATCTGTCCATCTTTTCTACATATGTATCCTGGATCAGATCACTTTGGAAGTCCTGAAAGCCTTCAATTTCCCAGTACATATCTAAAATAGTGGAATAATATAATACTTATTACCTCAAGAAAATAGCAAGATGAGTAGCCTAGACCTTTTCTCCAGAAGGGTGGTAGAAATCAACCCTAATATCAAGCCCAAAGTCAGAAAGGAAGCTGGAAGAAGGAGGCAAACAAAAAAAATTATATCATAATGAGCGATTTATGGTGGCAGGAACACCCGACACAAATGTAGAAGAGAATGGCTACAGAATGTCTGCAATCATTGCCTGAGAAAAAAACACAGAATTGGTACAAATTCAATTAGTATTCCTAGAAGAGATGAAATAAGAGCGTAAAAGAAAATTTAGTGTGGTTTTTAAAATAAATTGAAAGAAAGTACTAAAGGAAAAAATTGGGAAAAAGTGCTATGGAAAAAAAAGAATTAGAAAGGCAACAACTTATCATAAGAGGTAAAAATATTGTTCAGCAACAAATTTCCTGAAAATTAAAATGGACCAAATAGGTCAATGATTTCATGCTGCAATAAAAATATTAAGACTAAAATTAAAAAGGTGAAAAACAGAAGAAAATGTAAAGTATCTTATCACAAAAACAATTGGTCTGGAAAATAGATTGAGGAGGGAAATTTAAGAATCACTGGATTATATGAATATCATCACCAAAAAAAGAGCCTTGACATCCTATTTCAAGGAATTTTAAAAGAAAACTTCCCAATTTTCCTAGAATCAGAGAAGAAAGTAGAAATAGAAAGCATTGTTTCCTGAAAGAAACCCCAAAATGAAAACTCCGAGAACATCATAACCCAAATTCAAGGTTTCTAGGTCAAAAGAAATATACTGCTAGCCACCAGAAAAAAGAATTCAGGTATTAAGGATTCACAATAAGGATCACACACAACTTTGAAACCATTAGTATAAATAAACAGAAAACTTAGAATATGATATTTCAGAAGCCAAAGTCTGTGGATTTACAGCCAAGAATAATTTATCTAGTAAAATGAAAATAATACTAAAGAGGGAAAAAATTAACCTTTAATGAAATAGCGGACTTCCAAGCCTTCCTGATGAAAAGATCAGAGCTGTAGAAACACACAAGAGTGAAGGGAAGCATTAAAAAATAGAGATGAGTGAACATTAAAATATGGGGAAATGATGTTTGTGTTTATTCTGAATGCTATCATCATCAAGATTCTTAAAGGAAGTCTAATTAGACATACTCAAAGTAGTTGTGTTACATCTTGATAATCTTGATAATGGGAAGAGAAGGGAAGAGAAGTTTATCTCACATGATTACATAATTATGGTACAGCCATAGGTGAACAAAATGGCTGGAATTCAAACTTTAGTTTCATCTGAACTGGTAAAAAGGAGGAAAAAATATATATAATTACAGTGGAGTATAGAAATACATTTCACTCAGAAGGGAAATAGGAAGAAAAGGGGAGAAAAGAAAAGGGAGATTTACTAGGAAGATAAATTAAAGGAAGGACTAATTTTAAGCAAATCAAATTCTAAGGATACACAAAAATATTTATAGCTACCTCAAAAGATCTCCACTGGAGCTGTTGAATGGTTGAATCTCTTCTCTCAGGAAAATTACTTTGGAAGCTGAGTGGAAGATGGATTAAAGTGGAAAGAGGTGAGGAGACCCACCAGTAGGCTATTGCAATGACCCAAGTATAAGTTGATGAGAATCTACACCTGAGTGGTAACAAAATCAGAGAGGAGGTATATACAAGTAACATTATAAAGGTAGAAGCCATAGTACTTGACAATAGATTGTATATGGAGGGTAAATGAGAGTGCAGAGTTGAGGATGGTTATAAACCTGCATGACTAAAAGGATGGTGCTTCTGGCAGAAAAATAATACCAGTAAAAAAAATTGAATCCAATGGGGAGCAGACAATACACATACTCACTCCAGACATCCATGGATAAAGAGATAGTAACTGTAGGGAGGAAGCAGCTTCAGGGACAGTGACATCTGGCAGAAGAAAAAAATTAAACATTCCCTGTCTGTATCTTATTGTATAGCGAAAATACTGGATATTGAAAGTATTAGGGCTCATCCTCAAATTTCAAGGTTTTATTTTTAATTTTATACACATATGCAACATTCCAAGGTGATACTTCTGTCAGAGAAATAATAGTGGATTATACGGACATTTTAGATGTTGTCCCAGAATTCAGTGGTGGTGTTGATGTGTGACAGAAGTCATCAAGGATGACAGCAAATGGTGATAGCCAGATCAAGAGATTTTTCTTGTCTCTCCTCCAGTCTCCCATCTTAGCTCACTTCCACCAGCCAATATTTCATCTGAAGACCTCCCATCTACCTCAAAGAAAACCATTCTGAAAACTCCCTTTTCTCTTCTCTTAATCTCATATCCCTCAGACATCTTCCTCCACAATCTCCTTTGTAGGAGGTAGCCCTTTTCCTTGAAAGGTCAGTCATATTGCATGAACATGAGTCCTTTCCTTATTACCTTCTCTAGTTGGGGTATATGAGGCATTCGAGGCAACTAATATCTCTGGTCATCTTGACTTTTATCCTGCTGCTGCACTTCAGTGATTCTGAGAGAGGAGGGGTGATGATTTTGTCCAACTCTGTCCCACTGAAATCCCATGTATTCAAAACATCATGTCATTGGTGCTCTTTGAAAATGAAGGAAAACCAACAAAGGTCTTTTCAGTAGACTACTCTCACAATCATCCTCATTCTCTTATCTTTAATCACTTCCTATTGACTGGCTCCTTCCATACTGCTTACAGATGTATTCATGACACCCCCATACTTTAAAAAGTTCTCCTTCTTGATCCTACCTTGCCCACTTCTTATTGTCCCATGCTCTACTTTAAAAAATAATCTAACATGCAACATTTCTGTTGAGGGAGAGTTTGGTAATGAGCTTTGTTTTGGACATCCCTGTTCTGAACATTCCTATCCCTTTTGAGGGCACTGCCAAAAATCCTCCAGTGTACTCAGTTTTATAGCATCGCTATCATGCTCAACCTTCACTCTCACTCCACATCTGTTGCCAAAATTTTTTATTTCTACATCTTTCCTATTCATCCTCTTCTCAGATCCTCATCACATCTAGCTGAACCATTTTTTAGTCTTCTGATTGGTCTCCCTGCCTCAAGACCAAATTCATTCCTACTAAAATTCAAGTTCATCAAGTCCTACTCTAGTTCATCCATCATTCAGCTGATAAATGCTTTTCCTAATACATGGGTCTGCTCATCTCAGTGATTCCCTATTACCTACAGGATAAAATATAAAGTTTTATTAAGCATCTAAAGCTTTTCATAACCCAGCCTCTCCCCACCTTTGTAGTCTTCTTATAGGACACTTCCTTTCATGCATTCTATGACTATGATACACTGGCCTAATTGCTGTTTCTTATATTTCTCTGTCTATGCCTTTGTTCTGTATACTTCCATACTGTCTTCTGCAACAGCACTTTTCCCCTCTGAGACTACTTTCCATCAATTACTTACATATCTTGTATCTATATTTGTATATATGTATAATTGCATATATATATTCGCATGTTGTCTTATCTATTAGAATGTGACATACTTAGAGCTAGAGATTGCTTTTTCCTTCCCTTGTATAACTAGTGCTTAGAACAGTGCCTGGAACATAGTAAATAATTAATGTGATTATTGACTGGCTGATAGACTGACTGAGAGATGCCCCAAGTCTGGGAGAATTGTATTTTCTGGCAGACTATAGAATTCCCTTCTGCAGAGGCAGCAGATAAGGGGCTAAGACAAAGAAAGATTTGCTCTAGCAGAGGTCTGGATTGTCCCCAAGAGAGATGCTAGAAAATCAGCTTCCAGTCTCAAATCCTGTGACTCTGATTCAGTTGCTAGGAACTGCAAGAGGATCCATGAGAGGGAATTTAGTTTGCCTGTCATCAACAGGACTGCTGAGGAGATGCAGGAGGTGACACCCACTGGGAGCTTTGTCTAGTTGGGACTACCAAAGAACAATGAGGAAAACTCCTTTTCTGTTTCACCTTCCCATTCTTTTGAATCATCGAGCCACCCACCCAGGTTTTTTACCTGCTCCTGGCACTGGGATAATCATGATTTTTGAAATATATTATTTGATGTCATAGTTAAAATGATAGGGCCCCATTGTGCAGTCACTTAGGCTAAGTGAACCTAATGATCGTAAAATATATAGGAAATGACAGACGATTTCTATTTTCCTACTATCCTGACCCATTCTAACATTTTTAAGCATTTAATGATAACAGCTTCTGATTGGATAAGACTCCTATCTGACAGTAGCTGTTTATGAGCCACTTCTTTCTAACAGCTTCAGATAGCCAACTCAAAACCTTTGCTCAATTTCTGATCCTGATGGAAAAGCTTCTTCCATCTGAGCTTGGTATCATAAATATCCCCTCCATCCTCAAATTTTCCCACCACATCTGGGTCTGATTAGGAATGGCTCCTGCCATATCTAGCATCAATGACCTCTTCTCATTAAGCCAGTTTTAGGGTTTAAAAATTTCTCATTAATACCCATACTCTAAACATGTACTTTCCTTCCTCCCTCCCTCCCCTCTCTTTGCTTCTCTCTCTCTCTCTCTCTCTCTCTCTCTCTCTCTCTCTTGCTCTGTCTCTGTCTCTCTCTTTTGCTCTGTCTCTTTCTGTCTCTCTGTCTGTCTCTCTCCGTCTCTCTTTGTCTCTATCTCTGTCTCTGTCTTTCTTTATCTCTTTCTCTTTCTCCCACCCTCCTCCCTCTCTCTCTAGGTCTCTCTTTCTCTCTTTGTCTCTGACTCTGTTTCTGTCTGTCTTTTTTGCATTAATTTTCTGAAGACCAATTTCTTAATCTAAATCCCCAAATCCAGGTCTTTGTTTTAATTTGAGACACAAGAACAAATAAAGCAAGTACCCTTTACGCTAGACCTGGACTTCTAGAATCCATGTGCCCATATCTCATGCATCCAAACCCTTCTCTCCACTCTTCTGGGCTAAACCAGGTCTTTCTTTTGTGTAATAGCTTTCTAATTGATCTGCCTCAAATCTCTCCTTTCTCTAACCTATTTTCTTCAGAGCTTTTAAGTGATACCTAAAGCACAGCTCTGATCCTTTAAAAATAAACCCCAGTGGGTCTGTATTACTTTTGGGATCAAATATAAACTCCTCTGTTTATCATTTAAAATCCTTTACATTCAGGCATCAAAAGCTCTTTCCAGACTTATTATTTATCTGGCTGATGGGACTGTAGTCAACAATAACAGGTAACAATTATATGTCCCAAGCACTGTGCTAAAAACTTTGTAATCATTACTCTTTTGATCCTCACAACAAGCTGGGAAGTAGAATTCTATCATTACCTTCATTTTATGGATAAGGAAACTGAGACAATTAGATGTTGAGTGACTTGTCCAGGATCACAGTTAGGAAATGTCTGAGCCTGAATTTGAATTCCGGTCCTCTTGACTGTCACCTATAGTCAAGAAAGATTATGAAATACAAGCTAAGAATTAATGAAAAGAGAGCATTCCCTTTTATTCTCTTTATAATTTAGATAAACTGGCCTTCTTTCTGTTCCTTATACATAGGACTAAATTTCTTATCTACGGACTATTGCAGGTTCTCCCCCAAAGCTGGAATGCAGTACCTGCCTAGCTCAGTACCAGCCCTTATTTCCTTTAAGGCTCAGCTTAAACTCCAAGTGCTACACCATCTCCTTGTGTGATCCTTTTTACCCCCTACATAATCCTGGATCCCCTAGCTGCTAGTATTTCCCCAGGAAATTATCTCTTCTTTACTTTGTATATGTTTATTTGATCAATTGATTGATCAATCAATCCATATCCAGCCATCATCTAGCTATCATCTCTACCCATCTATCTAACCAACTATTCAACATCTTTATTTGCCCATCTAATTCTTTATCCATCTAGGTCTATTCATCCATTTAATCTTTACCCATAATTAGATCTATGTATCTATATATCTATTCATTCTATATATGCTATATATCTCTCTATTTATTTATTGCTCTAACTCTATGTAGCTACCTATCTATCCTATCCATCCATCCATCTCTTTCTTTCTGTCTTTGCCTCTGTCTCTATGTCTCTCAGTAATCTATAAATATGTTGGCTCCTCTGACAGGTTATAAGCTCCTAGAAGGCAGGGATTGTTTGTTTGTTTTTTGTATTTGTATCTCCAGTGATTGTGTAGTCCCTGACTACTATTACTACTACACATAGTAAATATTTGTTGATGGACTAACAGGCACAAATGGATTTTTGTCAGGTGTCATGAATGCAAAATAAATGTGAGCTCGGGGTCTAATTGGAAGATTTTTTGGCACTTGGGTTGAAATAGTAAGTAACTCTCAGTCATAATCTTTTGCTATCAGGAGCAAAGTTGGATATAATACAGCTCATACCAGCCTGAGGCCAGTCTCGAAGGGAAGATTTTGTGACTCATTTTATGTCTCTCTCTGAGACACAATTCCTTCCTTGGTTATATGAAGATACTCACACCTGCCCTCTCTTCTCCTCCCAGGGATTATAAGAGAGTGACTACAACTTCATAGAAGGAGATTACTGGTAAATATGAAAAAGTCCTGTATAGCACCATGGACAGTTGGATAACCTTAATAAAAACATTGTGATAAGAATAATAATACAATGCATCATCAAAATTCTCTTTGAAGATGATAACTTCCTCAGGGACTAGGAACTTCAGTTCTGGAGGTCCGAGGTACATCTAGGAGGTGCACTGGATAAAGTGCTAGGCTTTCAAATTCAGTTTCAAAGATATACTTAACTGTATGATCCTAGGCAAGTCATTTAACTTCTTTCAATCTCAGTTTCCTTATCTGTAAAATGGGGATAACAATAACATCTATCCAGAGAGGTGTTTTGAGGATCAAATGTGATAATATATGTAAGGTTTTTGCAGATTTTAAAGTGCTATTAAAATGCCATTGTTGTTGCTGTTATACTGAGTTCTTAGGGGAAAATGAACTACATAGAAATTGTATATCATGTGAACTTGGACATTAGCACCATAGACCAAAGCTTCTGGTTGCATGACTGAATGTGGGGATAGCAGTAATTTGGCAGTAATAAAAAGTATCAAATATTCCACCAAAATTTAATTCTTTACGTAAAAGTATACAAACACATCCATCTCCTTAGTATGCAAATTTGATTTTGTCTTTAATCAATGGTAAAATTATATGTATACCAAAGAATTGTTTTAAAATATTATCAATAACTGTGATGGACTTAGCTCTTTTCAACCATCTGTTGATTCAAGGCAATTGTGAGGGAAAGTGCCATCCACATCCAGAGAGAGAAATAGGGAGACTGAGTGTGGATCAAAGCACAGTATTTTCACCTTCTTTTTTTGATTGTTGTTGTTTGTTTGTTTTTCTTTCTCATATTTTTCCCCCTTTGATCTGATTTTTTTTATACATTATGATGAATATACATTTAGAAAAACTGCATATGTTTAATGGATTACTTTCTATCTTGAAGAAGAGGGAGGGGAGAGAGGAGGAAAAATTTTGAAAACTATCTTATAGGTCTGTATTTGGAAAAATAAAATAATATTAAAAAAGAAGAAGGCCTGCCATAGACTACCACTTAGTGCCATTAGTACCATAACAGCTATCCCTTTAGCAAATGGTGTTGTAACCAAAGAGTTAAAACAAAAACAGAAAAGAGATATTTTTTAGGTTTTACATAAAATCTGCCCATATTGTTCTTCCAATTCACAGTTGATTATTGTACAAAGTTCTCCTTGTTTTGCTCCCTTTACTCAGCATTACTTCATATAAGTCTTCTAGGTCTTTCTGAAATCTGCCTGTTGATCATTTCTTATAGCACAGTAGTATTCCATCACAATCATATGAAAAAACTTGTTCAACTACACCCACTTAATGGGCATCTGCTTAAATTTCAATTCTTGCCAGTATAAAAACAGCTTAAGCAGCTCTAAAGTTAAGGAAATGCTTCTCTCTCCCTGCTCCCCTATTTTAAGTTGAAATTTATCTTCCTGTATCTTCCAGCCATTGGTGCTAGTATTGCTCTCTAGAGTCACACAGACAAGTTTAATCTGTTTTTCTGTGACTACCTATTAAATACTTGAGAACAATTATTATATCTTTCGTTTCCCAGGTTTTTGCCTCCTGACATTCTGGCCACAATATGGCCCCTTCACCATCAGAGCCAGTCAGTGAAGCTGGAGCTGACCTTCCTCTTGTGGTGGTAGATCTCTGCTTAACTTCATCCTGCTTCCAGACTTTCTGATTGATTGCCTCCATGGACCACTATGCAAATGCTTGATTCTTCTCTGGTAAAAACACACACACACACACACACACACACACACACACACACACGCACGCACGGCTCTGTTAGGAAAATCAATCCTTGATGGGCCTGGCAAATATTGAGCTCAGTGAGAATATGGCCTGCTTTTGCAGGGATATTTGTTTGTTTATCCCCAGCACCTTAATACAGTGCCTGGCACATAGTTGGCCAAAGGAAATAAGCATTTATTAAGCATCTCTGTGCCAGGAAGCTAGGTCTTTATTGCCTGCTCCCATCTCATAATTTTATTGTGTTATCTGCCCCATTTGGGTGAAGTGTGACTTACAAAAAAATTGCCAAATAAAACAATTCTACTCTCTTCCTTGGAGAATGAAATCTGAACATTAAATCTCATTGGAAGGGATGAAATAATTTTTTCACATTCATTAAATATATATTAGTTATATAAAATTATAAAATTTATAAAGAATTTTAAAATAATTTTATCTCATTTGATCCTCAAAATAAATGCTATGGGTCGTCTTTTATAGATGGGAGACTAAGGCCCAGAGAATTTCAATGACTTGGCTGATGTTTCTTAGCCACTGACTGATAGGATCACTAGATTTGAATCCAAGTCTTGGTTTATTATTCTTTCCCTCTACTACCTGTTTTTTTTGCAAAATAGATCTAGAATATTTTACAGTTGCTGGGACTGGTTCAACTTATAGATTTTTAGAGGTGGGTTGCAAAGTACATTGTCTTTATTGCTTGCCCTTCCCTTCCCTTTCTGTGTTCTCTGCCCCATTTGGGAGCTCCATCCCTTTCCCCCTCTCCAATTCTCCTTGCCACAAAATACTCAGGTACTTCATATTGCTCTTTGATCCCTCAAATTAAATCAATTAATTAAGCTAAAGGCAACTGAGTGTTGATAGATGTATAGAGTATAGATTACTTATCCTGGGTTCAAATTCCTCCCTATGTTTGTTACCTTGGATAAGTCATTTCACCCTTGAAACTTCAACCAAGAAAGTCACTGGAAATCATTGTGAAAATGTACATATTTTACCTGGAAAGGGTAGCATTCCACCATGGGGTCAAAAGCAACAGCAAAATGAGCATGATAATAGTACCTACTTCCCAGGGTTATTCTGAGTATCAAATAAGAACATTTGTAAATAGTTCCTGGAACATTTTGTTGTTTATTTTTTTCAGTCCCATGAGACTCTCTGTGACCCCATTTGGGCTTTTTTCAGCAAAAATACTGGAATGGTTTGCCATTTCCTTCTCCAGCTCCTTTTGCAGATGAGGAAACAGAGGCAAACAGATTAAATGACCTGCACAGTCACATAGTAAGTTTGAGGCCAGATTGGAATTGAAGTCTTCCCGATTCCAGGGACACTTGGCCCTCCACTGCACCACCTAGCATCCTGCAGCTTAATCAATGCTTGTTAACTTAATTTGATCGGAGGGGCCTGGGTATCTCCTGGCAAGGAGAATGAGGTCAAGGAAAACTCCTAATGGGGCAGAGAACACAAAGAAGAGATGGGGGAAGGCAATAAAGATCTAGCTGCCTCTAACAAAGTAGGTGCTTAATAAATGCCTGTTTCCTTAGGTCTACTATGTGCCAAGCCCATAGATGCCATTTCTTTTGGCCTACTATGTGCCAAGCCCATAGATGCCATTTCTTTTGGCCTACTATGTGCCAGACACATATTATACTAAGTGCTGGGGATAAATAGACAGGGAACCTTGCAAAAGCAAGCCCGACTCTCATGGAGCTCAATATTTGCTGTGCCCATCTGGACTTGATTTTCCTAACGGGTCGGTGTTCTGAACCTTGATGCTACTCCTTGCTCTAATAAAAAATGATCATTCTTTGTTCCCTCTCAGAACCTTGCTTTGTTCCATCAGTCAGACTCTCCAAGGAGGTTGTATGATATAAATAGAATGAGTACCAGACTAGGAGTAAGGAAGCCTGGATTTTTGTCCCAGAACGTTGTCTAATTACCCATTTGATTCTGGCAAGTCATTTAACCTTCCAAAGGTTGTTTTCTTATCTATAAAATGAGAGGTAAGAATACAAGGTCTTTTAGATGCCTTTAAAATACCAGGATTTAAATGCCTATGGACTATATGATAGAAGGCTACTCTTTCCATGTGAGATGGGTCCTTTTTTCTTTTCCTTTTTTTTTGGGATGGGGTGGGGATGGGAGGCAATCAGGGTTAAGTGACTTGCCCAGGACCACACTACTAGTAAGTGTCAAGTATCTAAGCAGGATTTGAACTCAGTTCCTCCTGATTCCAGGGCTGATGCTCTATCCATTGTACCACCTAGCTACTCCAGAGAGGTATATTTTCACAATGGCTTTCTATAGATATTACCTTGGTCTACAGCACTGAGGGGGCACAATGAATAGATTTTTGGACTTAAGTTTAAGAGAGATATTCATATTCTGTCATATACTATTATTGGCTGTGTGATGGTGAATAAATTTCTTAATCCTTTAGACTTTTTAATGCCCTTCTTTAAAATTATTACCTATTCTGACTAGCAGGGACAACTAGGTGCTACAGTGGACAGAATGCCAGGTTTGGAGTCACTCTGCCTGAGTTTAAATCTGACCTCAGATACTTAACTGGCTCTGGACAAGCCTCAGTTTTCCTATCTGTAAAATGAGCTGAAAAAGAAAAGGGCAAATCACTCCAGTTCTTTGCCCAGAAAACCCCAAATGGGGTTACAGACTCAGATATAGCTGAACAACAATCTAACATGATTTTTGTGAGGATCAATTATGTTGTAACCCACAAATCCTCCCTGGATCCTAAAACTCTATGATTTTATACTAATCAACTCATGTGTGATCATTTTATTGACAAATTCTCATTTCCTCTTAGATCTTGCATGTCATTCACAAATCATCTTAGTCTCAAGGAAAGAGTTTAGTTAATTTAGTAAAAGTATAAAAATTAAAAAGTTTTAGATACACATATGTTGGGTTTTTTATAGGATACAATATTCCAGTCTTTTTTTCCCCAACTCCAAATCTCCTTTTCAGGTTAGAGACTATTTTCATTCTATTTAGTTCCTGGGCTGTACAAGGTAGAAAATAACCTATGAGTTCAATGTTTTATAATAAACCTCCCATCTTCTAGTAAAAGCAGGAATACGACATTGGCAGTTAGCTTACAAGGGCAGCTAGATGGCAGTGAATAGTATGTAGGCCCTGGAATCAGGAGGACCTGTCCATTTCTGCATCCCCAGTCCTGAGAAAGGGAACAGTTCAAATGCTCCAAGGGAGGATGTTTTTATTTGTCTGCCTATTTCCTATAGTACCTAGAACAGTGCTTGTCACATAATAGATCTTGAATGGATAAATGCAGGGCAGGCCCTAGAAGTTTGTACTTTATAGTAACATAAATTGACACAGCCTACACCCAATTTTGTCTTCCTTGAAGAAACCCTAATTGGTGTTGAGGAATGAAAACTGTTCCTTTGTGTGAACCTATTTGCTCTGTCATTTTGATTGCACAGGAATATCAAATGATTGTTCCTAGGAAAACTCCTACCAAACCACAGGTGTCTGAAATACCTTGTTTAAAAAAATAAAAATGTAATGGGAATTTGGTGCCTGTGCAGATCCAGACTACATCAGTTTTTGCTAAGGGAGTGTCATCTATGTGAAGATGCTAAGAAGCTACTTACAGAAGAATTTTGAAAATTAAAACACATGTGGATATCTGGAAACAGTTCAATTGACCTTCTACTGCTTGGAAGGACTCTTTTTTCACTGGCTCCATAGGTGAACTCTTGATAGCTCAAAAGGGTCAGGGCAGCTCCACCTGTTTCTTTGCTACATTCTCATCTTGAAGAATGAGGTGACTCTTTCAGTCCTGGCAGGACATTTCAGCTAGCCAGCATCATTGCCTTGAGAAACAGCGATGCAGCTTTGGATGTAAACTTAGCAGCACCACTGCTATGTAAGAATGAGCTAAGTTGTGAGTTTAATCACCTCCATCCCTTTTTTGTTCACCCTTTTTTGTTCTAGATATAGGCTAGGAATGTAAAAGTCCAGGAATGCAGGATTTGTGCTGCAGCCAGCGAAGCATATTACCTTGAGAAACAGGGATTCAGTTTTGGATATAAATTTGGTATTATATAAGAATGAGCAAAGCTGTGAACCCAATTACCTCCATCCTGTTTCCCTGGTCTCCCCTTCTTCCCCTCCCCCCATAAATTAACTACCAGTGTCTTATTTCTAATTTTATTGGAAGATGGCAGTTTTATTATATAGCATTGAATTCATAGGTTGTTTTCCACCTTGTACAACCCAGGAAATTAAGTAGAATGAAAATAGTTTCTAACCTAAAAAGGAAATTTGGAGCTGGGAAAAAATGGGAACTGATATCAGAGAAAAGAAATAACCCACAAACCCCTCATTCTGCTCTATAAAAGGGCTGGTCCTGGGAATGGGGCCAGAATGTACCATGTTACAAAATAAAATAAAATAAAAGTTACCTGACAATCCTAGAATCATAGGAAGGAGGAGTGGGTAGAAGAAACCACAAAAGAGTTTTTAGCAGTGATTATGAAATTGCATACTGGAGAAACCACATAGAAGTTTCAGAAGTATTTGAGTCTGGTATCGTCATGTGTGGTGGTGTTCTCAACAAAAGATTAGGCAAACCACAGATTCAGAGTCCAGAGAAAAGGGAGCATCCATTATCTGTGGAGTGAGGGATGCTGGGAATACTCCTCTCAAAGTGTAGGACAGAGGAGAAGGCTTAATAGTGCTCTTAAAGTCCTCTCATTCATCAAATTCACTCATAGGTGAGTGCCCTGGAAAGTGGAGAAAGCAGGTCTAACAGAATGCAGGCGCCTAGGAGTGGACTTGGAAGTTGTATAAGACTAGTGCTGTACCACCCCTGAAAGTGTCTTAACTGACAGCTAGCTAGAGCCGTCACTACGGTAACAGAACTGCACACAGCAGAAGAGGCGGTCCATGTGCTGGGGACCAGCAAGGGAATGCCAGAATGCTCCATCCAAGAGTTCCCTGCCCCCTCCCTTTAGACTTCTTGACAGCAGCCCCTCCCACTTGGGAGGGCAGTTGCTACCACAGTGACTATAAGAATCAGGGCCAAAATTTTTTCTCCGTATTTTAGTCTAAAAACCTGGTCCTGCAGAACCCTGTCTATGAGAGAGAAAGCAGTGGGAGAGCTCACATTTGGAACTATTTTTCATGGACACAGAACTCTACCCTATAGCATCTGGTGTCTAGCCCCCTTTCCTTCTGTTTGTAAGTCTGGATAACTCTTCCTAGGCCAGCCTTTTGGGGTTCCTGTTCAAGGAGGATGGGGCAAATCAAGTTAAGAAATCTTTATTAAGTGATGACTATGTGCTGGGCATTGTCTGTGGAGATGGGGTGATATAAAAATTATAAAGCATACTCCCTGTCCATAAGGAGCTTACTGATGGAGGAAAATAAGAAACAGATTCATGTCTCCAGGACCAGAGAGCTCCTTTGCATGTCTTTACTTTTCTATATGGAGGTTCAGTCGGGACCACAGAGAAGTGGAACTTGAGAAACAAGGATGCAGCCTTGGACATAAACTTGACAGTACCACTTGTAGGTGGGAATGAGCAAAGTTATGAGTCTAATCACCTCCATCCCATTTTCCTGGTCTCTGGGTCTTGATCTTATCTACTGGCCAAGAACTGCTGGTCAGTGATAAGAACTGATCTTAGACTGGTTCATAAACTCCAACTTAAGAGGTTGTTTTGAATATTTCTTTGTTTAATAGCAAGAGGAGTGATCTGAGAAGACATTCTCTCTGCTCCACCCATAGGGACTTGCTCCTAATCACAGTTTTGCTATTGTTTGAAACCTAAGTGCAGTAAGGGAAAGATCCACAGAACAAAGAAGATTTTTTGGAGGAGGATGTTTCAGAAGATGAGCTCAGTCAGAAGTTCCAAGCAGCTTGAGGAGCACAGAGAAAGCACTGAGATAAAGGTTAAAAGGAAGGAAGGTTCGGGAGTCAAACTCTGCCTATTCCACAGTTTTATTTAGGGCTAGATCTACTGTCACATCCCATTCTCAGATTCAGAGGAATTGGGATCATTAGGGCCTGTGGATGAATTTCTTTACATGCTCTCAGTAAGACCTTTTTGTATACAACACGAAAACATATAAATCACTTTCAGAATTTATGCAAAATAACAAGGAAGGGCATTTCCTCTAAATTACTACAAAAAAGCATGGCACGCTAGATTTATGCTGAAACCAAAAGAGAGAGTTACAAAGTAATTCTGTTAATGGCCTCGGATGTTCCCATTTTCCCTAAATGTGACATTGTTGTGTTGTTGGGGTTTTATGGAAGTGGGCAGTAGATAGGTTAAGAGAGATTAATTTTTAATTCTGCAAGTGATTCTTTTTCATTACCTCTGTATGCATTTAGGATAACAGCCGTTGATATGTCTGAATTCTAATGCTAAAAGATCCTGGGGATAGGGCTGGGCTTACACCTAGTAGAGTAGCTGGATAGGAATCTTCAGCTCCTCTCATCATCTGAAATTCTGACAATTCAGAGATTCAGTTGGGTTAATAAGCATCCTCTCTAAAAATGTGAATATCTCTGAAAGGATTAAGGGGGGGAAGGAGACTGAGCCTCAGTCATGGCCCCTTAGTATGAAATAATTCAACCAGTTCAATTGAGTAACCCTTTATTAGGTGCCTGTTCTACACATGCGAGGTACTGGGCTGCTGCTTTTTCAGTCCCATCCCACTTCTCCCTTAACCCCACTTGGGGTTTTCTTTGCATACAGGAGGAGTTTGCCATTTCCTTCTCTAGCTCATTTTACAGATGAGGAAACAGTGACTTGCCCAGGGTCACACACAGGTAAATGTTAAGTATCTGAGGCTGGATTTAACTCAGATCCTCCTGACTCCAGGGCCAGTGCTCTATCCATTGCACCATCTAATGCCCCCTTGAATTATAGGTTTGGTTTTTTTTTTTTTTTTTTTCATTATAAGAAAGTAATCTCTTAAACATCATATCTAGTGGAATTTTCTTGTTTCTTATACCTTGACTCCTCTCCAGCATTGAATGCTGTTGATCACCTTTTCCTCCTGAATACTTTTCCTTTCCTAGTTTTTGAAACATAATCCTTCCTGATTTTCCTAATCCCTGTCTAATTGTTCTCAATTTGCTTAGATGACTCATTATCCATATTATACTCACTTCTTTTTTATATCCCCCAAGGCTGGATTCTGGACTCCTTTCTCTTTGCTTTCTTATTTCGTCTCTTTTAGTAACTTCATTGGCTTCCATGGATTGAACTATCATTTCTCCATTTATGACTCCCTAGTCCCTCTTTCCTGAACTCTAGTCCCATATCACCAACAACATATTTGACATTTCAAACTGGATATCTGGGAAACATCTTAAATCCAACATGTCTAAAACAGAATTTCTTACTTTTTTTTTTAGTCTTCTTATACTTTATTTCCCTCTTTACATTCCACATTCTAGTTATTCTGGCTTACTTGCTGTTTCACATACAAAATGTTCCATCTCCCTTATCTATAATTTTGCATATGCTCATATGCATTTTCCCAAGTGCCTATAAACATTCCTTCCTTACCTGTGCCCCTTAGCATCTCCAGTTTCCAGTAAGACTCAATTAAAGCCCCACTGTCCTGAAGAAGCCCTCTTTCTGACTCTCTCCCCAAGCTTTCTCGTATTCATTTTTATATATTCTTTATATGCTGATATAGGTAGAAGCTCTATTCTCCCTTAGAATATAAGCTCCTTAAGGGCGGGAACTGTTTGACTTTTGTTTTTTATATCTCTGATGAATAGTATAGTCCTTGTTACCTAATAAGTCTTCACTAAATGCTTATTGGTTGATTGACTTAATTTTAAAAATTATTTTAAAAGCTTTTTATTTTTAAAACATATGCAAAGACAGTTTTCAACACTCACCCTTGCAAAACCTTGTGTTCCAAATTTTTTCTCCCTCCTTTCCTCTTATCCCCACCCTTAGAAGGCAAGTAACCCAATATATGTTAAACATATACAATTCTTCTATACATATTTCCACAATTGCCATATTGCATAAGAAAAATCAGATCAAAAAGGGAAAAAATGAGAAAGAAAATAAAATGCAAGAAAAGTACAACCCAAAAAGTGAAAATACTATATTATGATCCATACTCAGTCCCTATAGTCCTCTCTTTGGGTGCAGATGACTCTCTTCATCACAAGACCATTGGAACAGGCCTGAATCACCTTAATGTTAAAAAGAGCCAATTCCCTTGACTTTTTTTTAGGAAAAGCAGAGAGAGAGAGACTGCTGCCGACCTCTTAACAATTTAGTATATATTATGTAATATCTACCTTTCATTTCCTTCCTATGAAAACTACTTTTAGAAGGCTCTTCAGTTTTAATAAAAACGTATATTGTTCAGGATCAATAGGCCAAAATGAACCAGTTAGGCGATAATAGGAGACCCTTCCTTTGGATTCTCCTTTTCTTCCTAAGACATCTGGACCTAAGATCTGATTTGTTAGAGGCTGATGAAGAATGAATCTTAGGAATGATAAGGTTTATGGTTCTAAATGCTGTCGGAAAATTTTAAACACAAAAGGATCCTATTGTTATTTTCCATTTAAAGTTTATTGAGTTTCATAATTTGTTCTACTCTGGTTTCTGTTTATCACTGTTCATGATACAAACATATTCAATGATGGTAAGAATTCTGTTGTGAAGTGAATCTCATCCCCAAGTAGGGGAACCCTGTATAGGTAGCCAGTGAATGAATGGTAGGATCAGGTTGTGAATCAAGGCTAACGGCTTTGGAGGAGGAATTGTAAATTGTGCCTTTTCCCATTTCTTTTCCAGAGTTTCTTTAAAAACAAAACCAAAAACAAAACACATTGCTGTTTGTAGTCCCTGGCTTTCTATATTTAGTGCATTTGAGACAGATTGTGGTTGTCTTATTGAGGAGGTAGAGAAAGAAAAGAGAGAGAGGAAGCACTGATTTCACTGATTGGTGAAACAGGAGTCTCATCCAAGTGATTTCTTTTGATCATGAAGTTTTTCTTGTAGGGTGAATTACATACTGATTCCAGAAAATACTGTGGAGGAGGGGGAGGAGGAAATAAATGAAAGGTTATGTATGTTTGTATATATGTGTGGGGAGAGGTTGAAAAGAAGTAGAGGATGGAATAATTTTATTTTTAAAAATAGAAATAGATTGCTTCAAATAAAAATAAAACTCAAAAATGATTTACAAAGCAATTGCAGGAACACCCCTGGTTTGGGGTTTGACTGGATTGAGTAGAGAAAAATATGACAGTATAAAGTAAATCATCATAGGAGAGAAAAAAGTCAGAATAGAGGAACAAGAAATTTTTTTTTAAAGATTGTGCTCTTTTAAGTTGATTCTAGTGCAGAGGCAGCAAGCAGCAGGGGCCTGGGCTATGGGATACATAATTGGCCCAGGAATAATAAAGCCAAAATTGGATATTAACAGCAATTAGTTTCTGCAGTGACACTGGGGAAAAGACTGCAGAAAACCCCATTGGGGTTTAAGCTGAAGCAATCTGAAATGAAACCAGTGTCTCAATTAAATGGGAATAAATATTGCCTCATAAATCTATGCAAGTGTGGGTGGGGGAGAAGGGCAGCTCGGGTGAGAACCAGATGTGGGGCAAAAAATAAAAAAAAATTGATTTGCCACAGAAGCTTTTAGTCTTCCTGTACAGGACCTCATTGATGCCTTCCCCTTGAGGCGTGTCCTCCAGAAACACCGCAGGTTCTTGTTCCCTTAGGCACCTCATCTGGAATCCAGAGCCAGGAAAGTTACTTTAGAGACCTCACCTTAATTCAAAAGGTCCTGGTTCCTTGTGAAGGAGAGAAAAGGGAAGATCCAGGCTCCAGGATGTAGAGAGAAAAGGACACTGGACCAGATGAGGAGAACTGAACTGTAGGCTAAAAAACAGTACTAAACTTAACCGCCCCTCAGCTTATACCACTAAAGGGGCTGTACAATATAACCTGTCCCGCTATAATATTGGGATGGAGCCTCTTGAACCAGCGGTGAGGACAATTTAGGGGAAGAAGACTGGATTGAAACAAGCTTTAACCGTACATTTAACCGCCCAGGGCGGAAGAAGAAGATTTCAGAGTTTCACTGGAAAACATCCTTGGGAAGAAAGGGAAAGGAGCCGATTCTTTCCCCGGCATTCTCGAGCAAGCTGATTTACAAGTTTCTCTCTCCTCTCCAAGACCATCTGGGACAAGCTCTGATCAAGAAACATCTGACGAAGAAACATGTTGTTAGGGGTTTTTCAGTTTTTAATTTTTTCTCTCGGTGAGGGGGCGGAGAGGAAGGCAGGTGGCCGAGGACTGCGGGGCGGTAGCTGCGAGTGTGGGTTGGAGATTGCCGGGGACTGGGAAAGAGTTGACCCCAGGCTTTGTAACAGCCACTGATCCCCAGGGATGGGGGGTTGGGGATGGGCGGGTGTCAGGCAGAAGCGCGGATGATGGATTGAGGTTAAAAAGAAAGCCGGGGGGAGCGAGGGGAGGAGAAGGTCACTTTGATGCCCCGGCCACTGAGACTGGAAGGTGGAGGGACGTCAGAGGTTCGGGTGGTTCCGGTCGACTTCCTCTGAACGCTCATATTTCCCTGTCCTCTTCTGCACCTTTTTATCCAAGCAGCCCAGTGAAGGATGGAGCATGGGGGGCTTGGAGTCTCCACAGGCCAGGGAGCCTGCTGAGACGCGGGGACGGCGGAGAGGCTAAGGCCGAGGTGTCTCTTAGGAAAGGCCCCGGACAAAGGCCGAGGCTTAAGAAACAAGCCGAAGGGGCTGCAGGACGGTAGGGGGCAGTCATCCGGGAAGATTCTGAGGTTCGGACAAGTGGACACGGCAGGACCACGTTTGTGGCCGTGGGGCGTGAAGGCGCTATTCCTGTACCGCGAGCCTCCTTTCTTCCCCCGGTCCCAATCTGGGAAGTCAGGCCTCCTTCCTGCTCCCCCTCCCCCACGCTGCCCGCCCCCCGGACTCATTTTCTGTGCTGACTGTCAAGTGTCCATCTGGCGCCTCGGCGAAAATGGGGCGAAGCAGGTGCATCGGAAAAGCAAAACTATTACCCCGCTCTGCAGTCCCCGGCTACGCCGTCCTGGCTTCTCAGTCACTTACCTTCCTTCTCCCCCACCCGTTACTTAAAAAATTTCTTTTTTTCTTTCTTTTCTTTTTTAGGCACATAGTTAATTAACCACCTTTAGTAACTGAGCATGATGGGGGGAAATGTTTTTTAAAAAAACAAAAAACCAAGAATTCTTGGGCTTTAGTTCTGCCCATTCAGGAAGATCCCAAGGGAGCGGGAGGCTGCAGCCGCTTCAGTCTGAGGGGACTGAGGCCTAGGAGAGGCCTCAAAGTCCCCCTCCGACCCCCCTCCGTTCCCCTTATCCAGCCACAGTTCGTTCGGATTAAGGGGAAAAAAGATCCTATAGGGCATTTTCTCAAGCGACAAGCACCGTGCCCTGCACGCAGAAAGCACTTAATTAACGTTTGTAGAACGAACGAAAGAACGGATGTAGTTGGAAAAAGAACCGCAAAAAGGTCACCTCCCGCACCTCCTCCTCTCCACTAAATGACCTCTATTCAAAAGGGATCAGGAACGCTTTGGAAAAACAAAACAAAATTAAGCAAACAAATAAACAAGATACCCTGGCATTTCATTTCGGAAACCACCCATATCGAGGGGTCGTGGAGGCTCACTCCAGCTCGCGAGAAAGGCCAAGAGGCCTCCCGGGCTGTGGCCCTCCCTCCCCCCAGGGTCAGGACCGAGCCATCGAGCCCCAGTAGGGACTAGTTGTAATTTACAGTAGGGGAAAGTCCGAGGTAGAAAACCGCTGGTTTTGCGGCAAAAATGTTCGGCGCCCGGCCTCTTGCCTGGGCTAAGCGTGTCACGGGAGCATCACAAACAGGAAAATAGCTCTGCCCTAAGAAGCTTTCCTTCAGTATATTCTCAATCTCTCTGCCTCCCCCTCCATAAAAATACACTTATGAATTATATATATTCAATATGTTATTATATAATCTGAACACCCAGTAAGTCAAGTCCATCGTGTTTGTCTTCAAATACGCAGGCACATAAACAGAACTGAGCCAGATGAAGTCAGGTAAACAGTTACCACCTTTTAATTTAAAATAAAACTCTTCCATCGCTTTGTTTTAGGAGAGGGGACAAAGAGAACCCTTATAATCCCTCTGATATAAAATGTAAGAGACACGTGGCTCTGGGGGGCCTGGTCCCTGTGGCTGATTTCTTGGTGATATTTAGGCTTTTAAAGAAATGTAAAGAAGGGAGCAAAGGAAAAGGTTAATTTATTGCGAGTCTTTTACCATTGCACTCCTAGGCAGAATTATTGGGGGGGGGGGGGAACAAATGAATCCCTGAGTTTTCTCTGCCAACCAGATTTGTGTGTTCCACCCAAATCCATATCCCATTTCTGTCAAAAGTAGAGCTTGAGGTGTTAAAAAAAAAAACCCAACTTCTATTTAAACTCACTTCCTTTCTTCTATATTCACCTTTGAAATGCAGTTTTTAAATAATAGCAATAATGATAATGAACAAATAAATTGCATGGTTAAAAAAAAAAACTTCAATGTACTTGAGAAGAGAAAAAATCTTTATTAAATATAATCATTTTTCTTATCACTATCAACATATTTTTTCATCTACCAAGCCACTTGCTATTACATCATCTCCAGAAAGTTCCTCCTCTCCAAAGCCTTATGAAGTATTGGCAAGTAAATAGAGCCTTTGAAGTGGGCTAAAGGCCAGGCATCTTCAGAAAGACTAATCTGCTGGTGGCCCATGAGAGAGAAAGGATGTATATAAATGTCATAGAGGGAATAGGACAAGTTTCCTTTGGAGAAAGGTAGAAATAGATTTTTCTTTGGGTGTGTGACTATAGATAGATGTCCTTACTTGTGCAAAAAGTGTGCTGACTTTTTGATACATGTATGAATAGGCCTACGAGTGTAAACTACAGAATGGTTGCTATGGGTCGGCCTTCTCTGTTAGGGTCCTTCTCTTTTCAGCAATAGCCCCTCCCTTCCAAACCTTCATTATCAGTTCAGGTAATAGTTACCTCAGGGCTGTTTCCTCTGCTTCTGTTAAAGATCAATTTCCTTTTCCTTTATACAGGAAAGTGGCCTACCTTTAATGAGAAAAAAAGGAAAAAATAGAGAATAAATATACTACTAAGAGTAATTTCATAATGTTAAAATATCATAGAATTAAATCTGGAAGGTACTTGGAAGATTATTGAGTCTAACCCTTTAACTCTGAATGTTTCTTTGAAAATACTATAAGCACAGAGTAGGAGCTAAATAAATGCTTGTTGAAATTGAATATGGTATGGGCAATAGGAACTCCTAAAAATGACATAATCAATGATAATAAGTGGAACATGTGAATATATATATGCTTTGGAGGGAAGAATAAAACAGCTTAAAAATAATATGCCTCCAACATGGCCTTCACTTTTGGCATAAAATGAAAATTAAGTTGGGAGAGAATGGGGGAAAAAAAGATAGTATTTGTAGATGAGGGAGAAACTGAAAATCTTCAGGTTTTCTGTGTCCAGATACTGGAGCACAAACAAGCCTTGAACATGCAAATGGAGAGAGAAGCAGGTTAAGTATTTACCTTTAATGGTAAATGTAATGGTCCTTTAATTGGTAAGAAATGAAATGAAAAAAGGACCTAGTAATGGTGAAAGAGGAATTAAGTCCATTAACCTTCCTTCTCCTATTTATTTTTTGCCATTAAAGCAACATATGAGCGTATATTCTTTTGAGTCACAATCGAAAGCATAAACTCAGGCACATGTGCACCTATTTTCTAATAAACACAGGACATACTCTGACCACACTCAGGCCCTGTACCCCCATGATACCAGATCTCAGGAGGAAGTATGTGTATGTGCATGATAGGGGTTTGGAGTTCATTAATTCTGCCGATCCACTTGGTTGCTCTGTAGGAGAGTAAATCATAATCAGAAGCATATAATTATGCGGAAGAGGCTTACTAATATAGAAAATTCTGGGATGGGATGACACTGGTAACCATTGGCTCAAATCATGTTTTTTATTTGGTCTCTTGGTAATTTCTCCAATGCCAAAGATGGTGTTTTCTATTCTTTTTCTTAATAAGCCTTGTGAAAATGTGTGCTTCAAAGAGGGATTATTTCAAAGGAGCTCTGCAGTTGCCATCCTCCCTTGTTCCAAATACTGCAGAGAGCAGACAGCTCTTCTTTAGCTTCCTCTTAAATGTTTTCAGCAGAATAAGGTGTATGAAGTTCTTATGATGTTTTTTTCCCCCTTGCCTCATTGCTCTGCAGTTCTATCCTAGCAAAGGCAGGTGGTTTATGTCACATCTCTGCAGGCCCAGAGAGGCTTCTGGGAAAATGACATTGTATTATGGTCAATATCTGTGTCCTGGGAGTCCTCAAACACAGGGATAGGAATTTAGCTGGTGCCCAATAAATGTTAGTTAAATTGAATGGAAATTGGGGAGGAGAATGGTGTTGTTATAGGATAGCTTTTATTTTCAATCCACAGTATTTGAAAGCTGAGGTTCTTGGCTACATTAATTGAAATATATGGTATTAATAATAATAGCTAGCAATTATATATGTTTGTGAAGCATTCTATATGATATCGTTTGATCTCTACAACACCATGTAGGGTTTTTCTGTATTCCCAAAGGATACTATAGAAGAAAACAAGCAGATAAACAGAGAAATTCTGAACTCCTTTCATCACACTAGAGAACCTTCCACTGCATATTGATGTTTTTCAGTTCTTGGCTGTTGAAAAGATAGACATCATTGATGGGCAAGAGTTAAAGAACCAAAAGCTCCCTGCTTCAACTCCTGATTCATGGGTTCTGATGCTCACTGATGGTCTAAGCTTCCCAAGCTCTTTCTCCCCCTACCCCTTTCTTCTTCCTCTTCTCTCCTTCCTTTCCTACACTCTTCCCTTCCCCCATTCCTCCAATCTCTTCTCCCGAGGGGGGAAAAAATGAGTTTAGATCTTGACACCCACCTTCTGGTCCTTACTATGCCCTGCAGCTCAGGACTGTGCTAGCGTAATGCGGAGTTGGTGGGGGAGGGGGTAATGTTCTCTGGGTCCCTTCTGAAGAATGGAGTAGGATGCTGTGAAGCAGGAGTGGAAAATGCAGGGCGCAGCTGCTGCTCTAGGTCTGGGGGTCTGGGGGGGTGGGGAGGCAAGGCACGATTAGACAGCCAGATCCTGCAGTTAGAGGGCAGGTTTAATCCTTTCAGGTCTTTCTCTGCTTCTTTTATAACATTCTCTAATCAAACCCCAGACATCTGCCCTATACGTCACATTTTCTTTCTGTTCAGGTTTAAAGAGGCACCATCCTTCCCCTTCTCAGACCTCCTAGTTTACTGCATTTTGCACTCATGTCGCCACCTCCATCTCAACAGATTTCTGAGTGGTCCTCTGGAACAATAGTAATCATAAGCAATGATTAAGTTGGGAAGCCCTCTGGGCTTTGGGGTGGGGGTATGGGAGATCTCAGGCTCCCTTTTCTCTCGGCCGGTCCCAAAAGGACCTTGGACAGCCTCTCTCCTGCACCTCTCCCCACCCTCCAGTTTCAGTTCCTGCGGTCTCCATCCTTCCCTGCGGCACGGTGACCCTGGCTGCCAATCAGATGCCCTCACAATACTCACAACACCCCACCTGTCCTCTAGGCATCCAGAATACATCTTTTCAAGGGCACAACCGGACCCAACGTCGAAAACAAAAAACGCAGACCCGGCAAGCCGGTGGTCCTTAGACACCCATCAGACAGATACACAAACACACACGCAACAGAAAAAGTGTGTATATTGGCAACTTCAGAACACGCAAACGCACACACGCAGGTCAACGCGAACATACACGCGGAGGTCTCCTCACAAATGCAGCTTTGGTACAGAGACCACACACACACACACACACACACACACACACACACACACACACACATACACACCCCTCCTCACCCGGCAGGCCCCAGCGCGGGGCTAGCCCTGCCCGCAGTCGGTGCAAGTCCCCTCCCCGTCTCCGAGACGCTGCCGCGGTGCCCCAGTTGCTGCTGCAGTGCTGCGCTATGCGGAACCTCAGCTCCGCTCCGAACGATCGACGACGCTGCTCAGCCCCATTCTTGGCATTCACCGCGTGCCTTAATTGTATGGACATTTAAATCAAGGTCCGCTGTGAACACGGAGAGAGAGGCCTTTCTCCTGAGGGAGGGAGGGACGGTGGGAGAGAGACCGAAGGAGAGGGGGGGAGAAAGAGAAAAAGAGAAGAAGGGAGAGGGAGACCGAGAGAAAGGGGGGGGGAGGGAGAGAGAGAGAGAGAGAGAGAGAGAGAGAGAGAGAGAGAGAGAGAGAGAGAGAGAGAGAGAGAGAGAGAGAGAGAGAGAGAGAGGAAAAATAAAGAAAAAGAGGGGTGTATATGTGTGTGCTGATGGCGGGGTGAGGGACTTGAAGGGGGTGTCAAGAGAAAAGGACAGTAGCATCCTCCCTACCCCAGCCCCCCCGCCCCCCACTACATAACAGACAATGAGATAACAGCGATGTCTTCCAATGGCTCTTTGTTCTACCCTGATCCTTTTTGCATCCAGGCTCTTCCTGCAAAGCGAAGGGGGTGGGGTGGGGGTGGAGGTGGAAGTAGGGGGAGAGAGGCATTCCTTCCCCATTTTAATTACTCCTTCTTTTACTTCTTTCTCTCCTCTCACCTCACCCTCCCTCAGCTCTAGACAATAGGAAAACAAAACAAAACAAAACCCACCTCGTTCTAGAGAAGCAAAGCCAACACCTACCCTCTCCAGCTCTCTTTTCCCCATCTCTGCCCAGGAAGAAAAGGGAGGGGTAGGGTGGGGGTGGGGTGGAGGGTGAAGGATGGGGAAAGAAAGACAAGGAGGGAGGAAAGGGGCTTGCCGCTGCTGACAGGGCGGCTGCCTTCTCTACCTCTGGTCTCAGAGTCACTGCATACACACAGCCTCCTCCAGTTTTCTGCAAAAATGGTCTGCTGCAATAAAGGGGCCTGGATCGCAGCAATAAACCGTCCCGGGCTCGCCTGCTGCAGTCAAGTCCTTTCGCTCAGGTCCCAAGTGGTGATGGGGGGATGGGGATTGGGAGGGGGGGGGGAAGAAAAGAAAAAGAGAAAAAAAAAAAACCCATAAGAGCGGGGCCCATCTGGCTTCTCATCAGCTTTGTCAAGTCTTGCATACGCTAAAATGCTAATGACCTAGATAGCTCATGCAAAATGCAGCAGAGAGGGAGGGAGGGAGGGAAGGAGGGAGAAAGGGAGGGGGGAGGAAGGGGAAAGGGGGGGAGGAAGAGAGGGAGAGAGAAAGAGAAAGAGAGAAGGGGGAGGGAGAGAGAAAGAATATGTCTTAGAGACACCCCTACATATATTCTCCCTCCCTACATCCAGACAATGTACCTTACCAGGTAAAGGGTGGGCTTTGATTTAAAAGGTCACCCGAGTATAATGAAGATACATCTGGGGTATAAGGTGTAGAAATGGGAGAGAGGTCCCTAAATCATATTGACCATAAGTGACAAGAAATCAAAGAAATCATTTAAAATCTCCCTCATCTTTCTCTTTACACACCAAAGGCCATTCACCTTTATACATGTATATATGTGTATATTCACATATATATTTATTTATTCACATATATTCTTCCCTCTAAGGTGTCTATGGGATATATATGAAGATTGCCTTATCCCATCAATACTCAGCCTGTAAAGGGGAATCAAAATAAACGTTTCTCTTCATCTATCCATCTCCCACTAAATAAGCTTATCTATCCCCAGTACATTTTAAGATTCTTATTCTTGAAATATCACATTTACCCGTCTCTCACCCCACCCTATCTCATTATCCCCTAATACCACACAAGGAACATCTCTCTTCAATTTTGCCTTTTTCTAAAGGGATCACTGAGTTTCCACAGTACCCCTAATATGCTCCATAACACTTTAAACCTATGCTAGACGACCGTATTAAGAAGGTGGGATGAAGAGGAGTAGGAGGAAGCTAGAAAGCAAAGTTGCTACATCCACAGATTAAAAAAAAAAAAAAGATACTAAAATATACCTTTATCATCCCCACCCTCAGCCTTTCAAAATGGGAGGGAGAAGAAGGCAGAGAAAGTAGAAAGAATCAAATAGTAGTAGTAGTAGTAACAACAACAACAACAACAATAATAATAATAATAATAATAAAGTACCTTATAAGGACAAAAAAATGTCAAACCCTAAATTCCCTCTCGGAAGCTCAAACGCTCTGGGCGCCCTTCTGTCGCAGAGAAAAGCTGTGCGAAATTTAGGGAATGCTCTTCCGACACCCTTCTCTCTCAGGTCCCATCCTTCCAACCGGATGATGCAGCAGCGGCCGCAGAGAAGGCGAGTCGAAGGTGCTGGGGCTGGGTGTCAATCCAAGGGCTTTTTTTTTTTTTTTTTAAAAGGGGGTTGGTCACTGACAGCAGCATCCCAACCCATGTCCATGAAAGCCAGACAGCATCTACCGGAATAAAAACCGAAAATGTAAAGCGACAGAGACAAAACCAGAGATAGGCAGAGATAGAGGGAGAAGAGAGAAAGGAGAAAGGGAAAAAGAGAAGGGAAAAGAGAGAGAGAGAGGGGGAGAGGCAGAACGAGAAAGAGAGAGAGAGAGAAAGAGGAGGAAGAGGAGGAGGAGGAAAAGGAGGAGGAGGAGAAGGAAGAGGAGAAGGAGGAGGAGGAGGAGGAAGAAGAGGAGGAGGAGAAAAAGGGGAGGAGGAAGAGGAGGTGGAGAAAAAGGAGGAGGAGGAGGAAAAGGTAACCAAAGGCTGCTAGCTGAATAATACAGATAAACACCAATCAAAGAATAGACTGGTGGCCAAGGTCGAATCCTTTCCCAGAGAGTCCAGGGAAAACCAAGCGGCCAGGAAGCAGGCGATGGTGGTCTCTCCACTTTGCAGGAGAAAATAATAACTATGATAAGGAAGATCATCATCATCATAATGATAAAAAATTCAGGATCTCCCTTTGGTGATCCAGAGCATGCGTGCAGAAGGAGGACTGCTGCTGCTGCTGGTGGGCAAGGCTAGCGGATCAAAAGGCATCAGTATAATATTAATGATGATAACGTGCAGAGAGCAAGATGTCCTTTGCATCGGAAAGCCTGTAGCACCGGGTAGCTTTTATGAAGTGAGTTTTATAAATGATAGAAAAAGAGTTGAAAACGGGAGAGATGGGAAGGTGGGGGGGGAGAGAGAGAGAGAGAGAGAGAGAGAGAGAGAGAGAGAGAGAGAGAGAGAGAGAGAGAGAGAGAGAGAGAGAGAGAGAGAGAGAGAGAGAGAGAGAGAGAGCAAACGCTGGCGGCTTTCCAATTTATCGTTAACAAGCCCTAATCTCGCTCCCTATCCTTTTTGGTGAGGATGAACTTTATTATTATTGGTGTTATATCTTTAAAAGATTATTAATCTCAAAGAAGTCTCAATTGTTTAGTTTCCCTAAAACAAGATTAGAATGCTCGCGATCAAGCCTGAGTCCTCTCTGCTTCTTCACTCTCCCTATCTTTAAACACAAACAAGTCATAGTTCTTGCCCCGCAGTTAACCTTCCTTCCTTTTTTGCTCAGCTCAAGATAGCTGCGGTCATAGGAAATGAGGATTTTGGGGGAAGTGGGAAGAGGAGGATCATGGAAAAGCGGGAAACGAAGAGCTGGAGGACGTTTGATCTGCATCCTTTCTCCCTCCCCCGTCCTCCTCTTCTTCCCTAACTTCTGTCTATCAGTTTCCATCCCCAGGGCGTTTCCTCCTTTACAAATCAATTTGGGATCTGCTGCAGTTTGTGTCTTCAACCCCTTAGACGCGCCCGTGCGCGTTCCCTCCTTCCCATCCCTTTCTCGGACTGCACAGATTCCATCCACTCCTTGCAAATTTCTCCCAGCGGCATGTGGTGCAGCTGAAGCTGAAACCCAGGCAATGGCTCTCTCCCCCGCCTCCACACTCCCACCTCCCACTCCCCACCCCCACCTCCGGTTGCAGTCGCTCCTCGCCCGGCATCCATTCATTTATTTACTTGCTTATTTATTATACCGTCATCCGACTTTGCAAAGCGAGGTGGTGGTATTTGAGCGGGGGGAGTAGAGAAAGGGGGATCCGGACTCCAGAGTCCTTCCCTTCAGTGAAAAGTCTGAGGAGGTTGGGATAGGTTTGTTGGGATTTTGCCAGCTAGAGATGCTCAGCTTTGGGGGCGGGGACCGGCTGGCTTTTGCAGCTGACATCACTGCAGAGAGAGGATGAGCTAGCTACTTGGGCTATTGCAGGGTTAGGGGGGATTTTGCAGTTTTTCCTTTGACATCTTCAGGGGAAGGATAGCTGGATAGATAGCCAAAAAGGCAGACAGGTAGGTAGATTGATCAATAGATACAGATACTGAGAGACTTATCCGCCCATCCTACAAGATTCAAGGTGAATGTGAAGGAGAGATGGACACGCGCATGCAAGCACACGCGCGCGAGCTCCAAACTGCAAGTCCGGAGGCACACAAGAGATAGGCAGAATGCGCGTGCACGTAAATCCGTCCCGTTTAAATTTAGAAGCATTTAGGTGATGTCCCTTCATTCTTCCGGTGTACATGGTGGTAACCTTGTGTACACAGCAAGGACGCAGAGTAAGCTGCATTGTAAAGGAAAAACAAAAAACAAAACCAAACCAACAAAACCCAACAAGCTCTGAATGCCTAAGAAAATTTTCCACTTTCCAGTGAGGGAAGTTTTTATGAGTCCGTGCTTTCTGCCAGGGTTCGATGCAGAACATAAACCCTTTTTACATAAACCCTGGGCCCTTCTGCCTCCTTTCTCTTCACTCTTCACTCACAGCATTTGCTTGATAATGATTACAAAAATCTACATGGAAATATTGCTGTAGTTGAATATTAGTTACATTATTCTCTCCCCCCTCCAACTAAAAACTAAAAAGCCCCAAATAAAACCAAACACAATTGGTTAAATAAAACGAATCCACCGGGATTTCTGCAGATACATAACGTTGAATGCACAGAGACAGACATATAGAAATGGGTGTTATTTCCAGTGACATAGTTGACCCCAGGCACTTTTCTACCTCATAAATGTCCATTTTATTTTTTAAGTAGATTATTGGATGTCCTAAAAATCAGAAAATTTCAAGAAAAAAAAACACAAACAAGCCCCTAACCCTGGATTTTTTTTTTCTTTTTCTTTTTTAGAGGGAGGAAGAATGCCTTAATGGAAGAAAAGAATCAGTTTCCCAAGGGAAGTCAAAGTGCTTGTAAGGAGAAAGTTTGGTCTGAATGTTAAAGAGACAATCTAGCACTATGAAAGCAGCAGTATTGAAAAAACAAACAAAAATTGTGTTTGCACAGGAGTGCTTAATATGAGATTAAGACTGCAGTTATCTGCAAAGAAACTATCATCTCAGGCACTTCACTGGAGAAAGTTACTATTCTGATCTTCCCCACTGTCCTCCCCTCTCCCCCCCAGTTAAAAAAAGTGATACAGAGGGAAGAGACTATGGTAGTTTGTTTCAGAACTTGAATTACAGAGGATTTCAGATCCTGGACCTTTGCTTTTGCTAGCGTTAGACTATAGATTCTTGAATGACATGGCAAAAGTTAGACGGATATTATTCCTTACCATTTTTAAAAAACAGACTGGCTTTGTTTGGATGACAACTGTTTCCTTTCATGTCTTTTAGTGTTATAGGGTCTTTGCTCTCCCTTCCTGATGGTGGAGGAAAGAGAGGAGAAAGATCTACTGTTTAAGTGCAATGCAGCTCTGCAGATCTGACTGGAATACTTCAAATGATGATTCCTGAGTTAAAAAAGCAGCTGATGCTGAATTAATAGTTAAAATGTACCCCTGGGGCCTTTTTTTAGCTAGAGGGAACAGGAATCCTATCTTACTTCACCTAATTCTTACATTTCCTGGATATTTATGATCATTCTGATAATATACTGGGCCGTTCTTGATGGTCTCTTTAAAACCTAAAGCCCTGGGCTTAAGTGATGATCTTTGCCCTTGATCAGGTGCCACTAAAAATATTAACACATTAAGAAATGACATCATGAAACTTCCCCAAATCGGATTGCCTGAGATGCTCCAGGCCCATATGGCTTGGCAGCTGTGCTGACTCCACTTGAAAAGACACCATTGCCCCTCGGATGGCATCAACCAGGGGGGTTCCCCAGAGAGCTCAAACATGACCCAAGAATTAACTTAGCCTGGGGTGTGAATGAGTTAAATCTCTCCCATCTCATAAAGCTATTTTTTTTTAAAGTGGAAAAAACTAAAACTAAAAATAAACTTCAACAACAAAATAGGTGTGGTTTTTCTGTACTGCCTCCATTACTGTCTGCTTTCTTGCTGAAGGAGAACTCCAGATATAACCACTCATCTGCTTACCTCAGGCATTAGCTGAACAGTCTGAAGGCAAAGGAAATCAGGGAAGTGGAATGGGGTGGGGGAAAAGAAGGAACATACATTATTTGCCAGGAGCACCATGTGTCAGTGAAATTTGTGTTCAGAGAATCTGGGGTTCTGACCTCAGCCAATGCCCCAGCCTTACCAATAAAAATATAGCTTCACAGTTTGATGGCCTTACCCAAAAGATGAGACACTGCTTGAAAAAAGAAAGCCCATTATAAACTGCAGCCAGATTTAATTTTTAATATGATGGCGTATCTTCTAACTCATTCCTCACGGTGTTTGTGTTCAGAATGAGTGATTCACTTGCTCTATGGCAAGCATCAGAATAACTCTAAGCCTTCCTGAGTGAGATTGCTATTGTAACATAACCTAGTTTAAAAAGATGTCCCCAAATAGGATATTCTATAGTTGTGTGGCCTAGGAAATTAAGTTCGAATTTTCTCATCTTGTTTGGTGTAAAGCTCAGTGAGGTGACATGCAAACACACAAAAGCTTCTTATTTCCAGTGAAATTTTTGAGAATATGAAATGATATTTAAAGTCAAAGAAATGAAAAGATCCAAAATATGAATATATCTATATGGTCCTCATTTGGATGTGTAGACTTCCTATAGAGTGTTTATCTTACATGTATAAATGTATATATCTATATATATACATACATGCATAAATATATCCACACACAGATATATATACACACTCATTTTTGAAAAATCAGTTTTTCAATTTTTAACAGGTAAAACCAACATTATAGAGAAAAAATTTTCATAGATAAAACTAGAAAATAAAAAGCTCTTTGGAAAAATAAGTTCTAGGTTTCTGGTCTAATGACTGGAATTAAACTGTAACATCTTTAAAAATTGTCTAGACAAAATGCTTTACATGTTTTTCAACTTAATTTTAAAACTCCAAATGAACTTAATAGATTCAGATGGGTTTCTTCATGCATTTTTGGAAGTGGGTAGAGATGCTTTGGTCTTTGCTAGACCTATCCCATCCATATCTCTCTCTGTCTCTCTATGTCTGTCTCTGTTTCTCTGTCTCTGTCTCTATCTTTGTCTCTGTCTCCTCTGTCTCTGTCTCTCACTCCCTCCCCCATCACTCCTTTCCTCCCTCCATCCATCTAGACATCCAGAATCTATCTGTCCATTTATCTATCAATCAATCTTTCCATCCTTCCTTCCATCCAAACATCCATCTATTTTTTACTTATCTTTATAACAATGCAGTTCTGATTTTTTTTTTATGTTTTCCAGGACTTATTTGAATGACATACATCATAGTACCATAGAGATAGAAGAGAATTTAGAGGTCATTTACTTTAACTCTTTCCTTTTTTAGATGAGAAAACTGATTCCCACGGAGGGTTTGAAACCTGCCCAAACTTGCTGTCTAGGAGCTTTTCAAAATATTGCATGTTGTTGCCTGTCATGATCTTTTTCTAACTGAACTTTCAGGTTACCTGCAATTTGGGATGAGAGCAAATATAAGAAATAGAAAATCCTTAACTTGTTCACCTTCCATATCTGTAAATTTATTCTAAAACCCTCTCATTTTATTTGAACTGTAGCTAGTTTTTCACATTCCTACAAAACATATTTTTATAGAGGAGATAGTTTTAATGAGGCTTTGGGAATGGGAGCCTGGAAGAGAGAATGCAAAAATCACAGTGTTGCAACTACATCATATATTGTCCTGCCTTTACCAAGTGAACAAGTTAAAAGTGAAAAGATTTTGGGGGAAGAAAGCATACAGCTTCCGGGCAGCACATAGAATCAGCTCTTAAACTGTTTTAAGGGGAAAAGGAAGCATTTTCTCTATCTTTCTCCTAACTCAATTCACATTTCTCTAGGTCTTTTTTTTTTTTTTTTTTAATGTAATAGTTATTGGGTCAAGATGTTTGGTGTATAGGGCTCATTAACAAAATCATTTTTATTTTATTAAAAGTAGGAGGCAGAATAGTGTAAGAGAAAGACCACTAGACTACCAATCACTCATATTCTCAGTTTTGTCTCATCTATGAACTTGCTGTGTGACTTTATGGGGTCTTAATTTTTTCAACTATAAAATAAATGAGTTGGACTAAGTGGTATCCAAGGTTCCTGTGTGCTGTTAAGATTTCATAATTTTATTGCAAAGGAAGTAAAATAATAAAAAAAAAGTGAAGGTAATATGCTTCTGAATCTTGGAAACATTCTCTTGATTTAAAAATTTACTTGGTTAAGCCCATATAGGGCCTGGAAGATTAAAGCTTGAAAGAAAGAGTTTTATTTTGTGTGTGCTTACACTCATTTGCCTGAAGCTCTAGATCCTGTGTTAAAATGGCATTTATCTTTTTTTTTTTTTTTAATTCTGATTATGTTTTTGATCAGGTTAAGGTCCCCGTGTCAGGTAAAAGCATTTTCCCATTCCCCTTTGTGCCATCCAGCATAATATAAATGTCTGCCTAGTGTTTATTCACATAAGCAGATTTAAAAGCTCTCCTACTTAGCCCTAAATCCTGACCTAGATTGCAGGACCAAGCCTAATGATTCATTTGCAATGCTTATGATGGACAGCTCCTTCAGCCTTTTTTTTTTTTTTTTTTTTTTTTTTTTTTTTAATAAACTTCTTTTCTCTTTTCCTTATTCAGGAGGAAACCTTTATACCATTACCAACTGTTATTGCTATAAGTAAATATTTTGGTTCTATTGCTATGCACTCGGTAGGAGGTGATTTTCTCATGAATTATCTATTCTGGAGAGGACTACATTTCACCAGAGCTGCAGACAATTTTTACCATATGTTTATATCCAAGATTTGTGGCTTTTTTTTGGGAGAGGGGGGTTGGTGGTGGAACCTGGATGAGAGAGTGGAGATGGGAAGGTGTAGACAAAGTTCTTTTTTTTTTTTCTCTTTATGGATTTAATATAGAGCTACCCATTTGGTTACCTTTAAACATAAAAGTGGTTGCTACTTTTTATTAAGCTGACACTGGCATGAGCCTGATGTCTTCCTTTCCCAGGGAATAGAATGAATGAGATCCTAAAATGTTAGTAAGACAACAAGAGATATTAGAGTTGGGGGTGCCCTTATCTGTATGCTATGCAAAGGTAATAGAACATGTATTAGTCATTATGGACTCATCATTTTTAAAAGAAAAAGGTCCTGACAGATAATGAGGTGTCAATTGATCTTTTCTTTAAATATACAAACCAAAGAGAATTAGAGTGAATCAAAATCCTACCACTTACCCAAGAGAGGACAACCAGAAATGATTGGGAATAACCACATTTTCTCATATCCTGGCACATTATGGGTTTGGTTCTAAGATGATTTAAGTGAATTTGGATTACTCTTAGGTGCCAAAGTGGAAATGAGAAATGTGGCCATTTGGGACAAAAATAAATCTGTAAGAAGAGGAAGATAAAAAGAAGTGGGGGTTAGTTTGGTAAGGAACAGAAATAGAAAGGAAAAAGATCAAGTAGTTTGGTGAAGAGGTAGAAGGGCAGAAGGGTATGATATAGAGTCTGTATAGACAGGGTTTGGATTCAGAAGTTCTGAGTTGAATGGATGCCATTTACTATTGCCTATATAACTCTGGACAAGTCACTTAGTGTGAAATGAAGACACTGGACTGAATGACCTCTAAGGTCCCTTCCAGTTCTAAATCTATGAACCTAAGATGAAAGGACAGTTTGATGGTAGAGAGGGAAGGAGTAGTTTAATGGGTAATTCAAAGGGAAGAAGGAGGGGGTAGTTTAGTGGGTGTCTACTTTAAAATGAATGAATGACATCTAGATTATTTATTTCCCATTGCCAACATTCATACTGTTTTTCATAAAATGTAATCATTGTTCCCACTGTGTTGAACAGTATCTAGCAAATTTTCTCTATGTATATCTCTTATGGTATTTAAGTATGGCAAAGAAAAATGCCTTTTTACCTTTGTGAACTAGCTAGCAACAGAAATGGGTGTTTATCTCCTTTCCATCTTTAATTTAAAGAGTGGAGTTTATACACACTTATATAACCTTTACATATAAAGCAAATGAGACCTCTTAGCAGGTTTTCCATAAAGAATGAGGCAATTATGTTATAATGTAAAACCTGGATGAAAAAGTTTTCTTAGCATTTGTCACCTAAGGCTTCATGTACCATGTTGAAGCAAACAGTGAGACTGACAGAGCTGATGAAAAACACCACTTAAGATAATTTTTTCTGCTAAACTCTGTTGTACACTATGCAAATATGATTGCCAAAGTGGGACATTATCAACACTTTAATGCTAGTTATCTTTCAAAGATGATACTTAGAGTAATCAACATAAACTTAGTATACAGTATCTTAAATAATAAAAATGTTAGCTTACATCACTCTGACATCTCCATATGACCTAGAAAGACTGGATATATTGATGTAGTTGATCTAAAGCTATAATAATACTATGCATTTAAATAGCAGCTTAACAGTTCTTGTAACTTTACTGGGAGCGGGTAAGATAGGAAATGGCTGACAACTGAAAATAATTTAGAGCTCTAGGCCTGGAGTTCAGATGTTACTAGTTGTGTGACCCTGGGCAAATCATAATTTCTGTCTATCTCAGTTTACTCAACTGTAAAATGGGGATAATAATAGCACCTTCCTCCCAGGGTTGCTATGATGATCAAAATGGGGTAATATTTGTAAAGCATTTTGTACAGGCACCAAGTAGGTACTTAATAAAAGCTTATTCCTTTCCTTCTTCTCTTAAGATAGGCAACTATAAGCAAACCTAGAGTTGTAGAAGGAAAGCTGAGTTGTTAAGGGATATTGCTTCCCACAACATGAAAGGCAAATTACATTACAAATGTTGGGTCATATGCTGCACTGGCATCACTCTCATATCAAAAGATCTAAAGGAAGGAATGTTGGAGAGAAAACCCTTAGAATATTTACAGGAGGACATAGAAAGGGTTACAATAGGTGAGCAGACTTATGATCTGCATCACTGCATGGAAGATCTACAAGAATAGGATCTTGTTGAATATCAAACTACCCAACATTGAATAGGTTTAGTAAGAATCACCTCCAAGAAGGTTATATTGGAATTTCTTTTTATATTAAGGAGCTTCAGAAAAGTTATGGAGCACACAAAATTTAGGCAACTGAAATGGAAAAGCAAGAGCCACACATACCCTTTCATAAGGATGATTTCTGTCTTGGTCGGAAATGTACAGTTGGGAGAGACCATTGCCTCAGAGTCAGAAGACCTTAGCTCCACCTGTATGACCTTGAAGCCATTTACTTCATCTTTCTAAGCCTTAGTTGACTCATCTATAAAATAAGAGATCTGAACCATTTGATCTTTAAGATCCCTTCTAGTTGGTCTGTGAGCTCCCTAAGAGAGATTAAAATGATGGTGATGGTAATGGAAGAAGGAGCAAGTGAAGTTGTTGTTGTTTTTTTTTTTTTGTTTTTTTTTTCCAGAGACAGAATTTTGTGAGCTATGCTCTATTCTTTCCATTTACCCTACCATATTACCCACACAGTAACATGTGACTTTTCACCAAATAATATAATAATAATGCATAATGGGATTTTTTTGACAATGAAAACATGTGTTTTTATAAGAAGTAGTTTTTAAAGTCTGTTGTGCTGTTTTGCTTACTCCCCAGACAATTGTTTGCTCTACCCCTACTTTTGACTCTGTATATTTGAATTTGCCAATCTTGTGCATTTAAATTGTTGAACAAATGAAGCAGGTAAAGATGGTATCACTTGTGATAATCCTGGAGATTATCTTGGAGACTTAGTGGGCATAACAGTAACCATTCCTCCATCAGCAGTGACCATAATACCCCTACTGATAACAATGACAACAAATCCATCCCTATCCATCCTGCTACATAGTGAGACATTCTGGACCCTTGGGCCTTGCATTAGGTCATGAAAAACAGACTGCTGAATTTGAAAGGGGCCTTATGAGTCATTAACCTTGGAGTTCTTAATCAAGGGTCTGTGAACTCCAAAAAATCATGATAATTATATTAATATAATTGTCTTTCATTGTAATTCCATATATTTTATGCATTTAAAATATTGTTTTGACAAGTTGTACTTAGTCTTCAGCAGAGGACTAATGGGGTCCATAACACACAAAAGATAAAAAAAATCCCCAAATAATAGAAACCTTTCATTACAAAGGTGGAAATTGAAATGAAGGGAAATGAACTAACTTGCCAAAATCCTGGGATTAGTAACCCAAAGTTACATATAGAAAGTCTTATTAATTGTTTTTTGAGAATCATATCCCATGTTTTCTTTCAAACAAATCATCATTTCTCTTTCTTTCTTCTCCCCTATCATCTTTTCAATTCTGGGACAATATTCTTAGCAGAGGGGAAACATTTCCCAGGATATAAGGACAGTAGATTGAATGTTTCGACTTTTTATTTATGTTAGCTATCCCAGCTCCCATGGAATAATGTTTAATCCTTTATTAAGGCAGAATTTTGAAGTTGAAAGACTTCAAGATTACCAGCCTCTTACCAAGGCATGTTATCTACCACTTGCCCCCTTTGGTAACTGAGTGTCTTTCTGTGTACCTTTCTTCCTGCTTCTAAAACACCTGGTGTCAGAAAACAATCTGGTATCAATTATTCATACGTAAGTGTGAATTTGGGGTCATGTATTACCTCTCAGGGGGGTATGTGTACTTTTGCCTTAAGAATTCTGTTCCTTGAGAAAGGGCTTTCAGAGAATACTTGAAAAGGAAGTTATCAGGGCAAAAAGGACTTTTCCTGGCCATCTTGAAGTGTTAGTCCCAAGTTTTTATTTCTATTATAAAATCCAGCCAGTGTGACCTAAAGTCCCTCAGAATCATGAGGAAGGAGCCCAAGTAGAACTTAGAAATTTCATCCACCATCCCATTCTTTCCTCTAACTAGGGCAAGTACCTAGAACCCCTTACACTGTTGCCTAAAAGGTCTGCCTTGCCCCAAACTGATCTCTAGCAGGAGTAGCTTCTGTATGAACTTTGAAAATCCTGAGGTTTTCAGGACTTTCCACTCAGGGGGGAGAAAGAGCTAGAGCCAGAGAGAATGGGTTTACACTTGCTGACTCATTCTCTGCTTGGCTCCTCTTATAGAGATGCCATTTTATGGACGAATTTCTGAGTGGCAGAAAAGCAAGAGTAACCCCAATTTTTACAAGCCATGGAGGAAAATAGGAGAGAAATTAGCATTATACATGGATGACTTTTGCTGAATTTTAGACTAGGAAGTTTTTTAATGGGTGGAGGCTTGATGGTGATGATGATGATAACTGATATTGCCAGAGTGCCCCAAAGTTTGCCAGACGTTTACACATGTTAATATATTTGAATCTCATTACCACTCTGTGGCAATAGGGACTACAGGTATTATTGTCTCCATTTGAAAGATAGAGAAAATGAGATTTAGAGAATTTAAGTGATTTGCCCATCATTATCCAGCTAGTGTAAGCTGATGTCTAAATAGGATCCTACATAGACCTAGAGATGGAAAACACTTTTGAAACCATCTACTCCAGTACCCTCATTTTGTAGAGGAGAAAACTGAGTCCCAGCAAAGGTAAGTTGTCCAAGTTAGAGGTGAGTAAATTCCTGGAAGACAGTTTTGTCTTTGCATTCCCAGCACAGTGCCTGGCACTTAGTAGGTACTTAAAAAATCTTTGTTGAATTGAACTTGGCAACTCCATTTAATACTTCTGAAAACAGGGCCTTTAAGTTATTGGCCCAAGGTCATACAGTAAATTGTGGAATTGAGACTTTAACTCCAGATTCTACTACAATGTCCTTAGCTGAAATTCCCTCATTTTAAAAATGGGGATCATAATAAATGCTTATTGATTGATTGACGATTCATGCCTTCTCCCATATCATAAGGATGTTATAAGAATTAGATGCGAAACTGTATGTAAAAGTGCTTCATAAATTGTAATATCATATGATATTGTTGTTGGTCAGTTGTCTCTGACTCTTCATGGCTTTTGGAGTTTTCTTGGCAAAGTTCCTGGAAATGTTTGCCATTTCCTTCTCCAGCTCATATTACAGATGAGGAAACTGAGGCAAACAGGGTGAAGTAATTTGCCTAGGATCATAAAGATACTAAGTGCCTGAGGTTGGATTTGATCTTCCTGACCCCAGGCCCAGCTCTTTATCCACTGTATCACCTTGCTGTTCTATAAGCAACACTACTACTATTATTAATAATACAACAAGTAGATAATAATGTGAAAGGTTTTGTAGATTGTAAAGACTGTGAAATGGAAGGTGGTATCATGATAATAATGCTGAAAATTTTAATACCAAAGCATTATGTTTTTTGTAGCTCAGTTCCTTTTAAAATGTAAATACTTCTTAGAGAAATAAGTCATTGTCAGACTTCAGTTTTTATAGGACATTGACATGAATATCAGATTTTTTTGCTGTAAGAGTCTGAGAGAATGATGAATTTTGATTAGTCAGGTTCAAGTGGAAAGGCCACCTAGAGCACTGAGCTTATAGGTTTGTCTGCCCTAGAGAAACTGTGAGAAAATGCTGGGAGTGGGAGAGGGAGAAGAGTTCAAAGAAAAGAAGGAAACTTCAAAGTGACAGCTTATGAGCTCCGATTATATTGTTTTATTTAATCCAGCTCTGCCTGAGTTGTTAGAAATCTGTTTAACAACCGGCTTCTGAAAGCTGGGGTGGAGAAGAGCATGCTTGATACACTTTTATTTTTAATTTGCATTATTAAAATATTTAAAACACTTTTTCAAGTCTAAAGAACCAACAAAACAATAAACCAAGCCCTGATTTGTAGCACTTGCTGATTTCTGAAGTTTAGATGCTCAGACCAAAAATTTAATAATATTCTCTCCTAAATGGAAAGGAGTGAGCTCTAGCACATCATTGTCTGAACTAGTTTCATGAAGAAAAATTCAGCTGAGGAGCTAGACTTTTTTTCTCCAAACTTCTCTGTTTTCACTTTTCTGAAGACAAATGAGGTGAAATCAGAATGAAAGAATACTCTTGTCCACAGTGTGGAGCTACTGTAGCTAAGTAAATGGTCAAGTATTTAATAGTTGAGATACTGAAAATACATGGGAAAAGATAAATCAGAGAGTTCTTGGTTTCAGGGTATGTAGGACAGCACATGTGAAAACAGGGGAGAGACTTGGAAGCTGAAACTCTCTAGTTAAGAGTTAACTTGAAAAAAATAAAAATTAGTCACAAGACTGTCTAGTACAGTCAAGACAATGAACCATGACCCCTGTTGGAAAGACCTAAAAGAAATCTGGGTAGGCCCACTGGATTTCCTAATTATCTTTTCATCCCTTTTTTAAGTCTTCATAGAGCTTTGGTATTTATATAAATTAGAACTTTCTCATATTATTAAGTGAGATATAATATTTACAGTGTTTTGCAAAGTTTAAAGCATGAAATATTATTAGTAGTAGTAGTATTTGTTGTCATATTATTATGTAGGGTGTTTTAAAAGCTTTAAGTTTTAATAGTTTAAAACTGCACTAAGACTTATGGTACATCCTATATTTTGGATAGAGACCCTGAGGTCCAGAGAAATTAAGTGACTTGGCTCATCCTAGGTTTTAGCACTCTTGATTCCTAGTCAAGTATTCTTTCTACTTTATTTTACTGTCTCTCATGTCAAATCCCCCTTATAGAAATCTGTATAGGTGGTAGAATGCAGCTGGTAGTTATTATAAGCAGTCATTAAGGACTCAAGGGTAGGAATATTAGAAGTATTGCTGAAATAGAAAATTCTAAGTGTAATCTTAGTGGCCACAACAACCATAGTCCAATATTTCTGGTTGTGTCATTAGCAGAGAACTTTAAGTACTGGTCAGGGTGGCTGTATAATCATGTAAGTGGGGAAGTGGCTGCTTGATTTGCTAAAAGTGGTGCAATGGCAATTTAGCTGGAAAATGTGTAGATGTGGCCTTAAAGTGTATTGATATGGACTGCAGTTGTGGGCAAAACTCTAAAGATGATGAGATAATAATGATAAATATGCATGGGACCAATGCAAATTGTTCAGATCAGAGACAGTTGATTTTCAATTCATATGAATTGAGGAGAAAGTGGATAATTCTAAAAAAAGTACAATATAAATTAAGTTTTGAAATAAAATATTGAGGTCATAGGATCCAGAGTTAGAAGGAACCTTAGCGATTACCTAGTCTAAACCCCTCACTTTATAGATAAAGTAACTGATGCTCAAAGAGATTAAATGACTTACCCAAAGCCACAGGGTCAAGTAAGTGACAGAGTTGAGATTAAAAATCAGGACACCGATTTCCAGTCTAATGCCCTTTCCACTATAGCTCATCTTAGAGAGGATGAATCAAAGAACACAGAAAATGAATAGCTCCTTTTAGAGACAACGGGAAGAAAAAAAATAAACCTAAATATTTTTTATCATGAAAGGACTTTAAGTACTCATTACCTTTTCTTGCCAGCAAACTGGTCTTGAACCCTTCCTTCGCCATCCACTAACCACCCTTTGACCCTGCTAAGATAATTTCTTGTACACAATGGCTTCCAGTAACCCAAAGAACAGTCTGGGTGAAAAAGATGGCTATCAGGACTCGAGCTGTTGAGAGAAAACAAGTAAAGCTATTCCCTTGCTGTTCTCCAGGCTGCAGCTGGTCAGAAATGAGTTCTCATGTTTACAGGAAGCATCAAGATGTGGCTTATAGATAGTTCTGCTGCAGCTGGAGGGAAGTAAATAACTTTGTGAAGAGGCACCTTGCGTCTATTTATTCTACCTACAGCTCTGGTGGTACAATTGCTTCTCTTATACTTATACTCGGCACTGATTCACACACACACACACACACACACACACACACACACACACACACACATACACACACCCTAGCATTAGGATTTTGCTATTGTCCAAACCTAACACCCTAGTGCTCTGCTGCAGTACTCACCACCCTTGGAATGAGACACACCCCAGCTTGCTCTGGACTAGGGATCCATCCGTCTTCTTTGTGACCTGGTGCAATTATGGCTCACAAATGAGTTAGAAATGGTACAATCTGATTGTTTCCCTCCCCCTCCCCCAGCTGCTCCTACTGCAGCCACTGTGTGGCCACTGCAGCGCTTGCTGTTCCTACCACACTGCTGCTGCATTAGCACAAAAGTGCTGAGGCCAGCAGAATATCCCTCTCAGGAATGGGGGAGATTTGTGTGCTGGGGATTGGAGTGGGAAGGGTTACCAGCTTTCTGAGATACATGGCTATACATAGGACAATGCATGTCAAGGGAGGGAGTTCTGCTTGAAGAAGGGGAAAAATCCCTAAGGATGAATTTGAAGGCATGCATGTGGCTTTGGTCAATAGATTGGGGCCCTGATAGTGAAGCGGTCAGGCACAGCAGCTGGGGAAGAGAAGCAGATTTACAGGGTGACCTATACGCAGTAAACCTGCAACTGCATTGTTAGTGATGATGATTCAGTCTTTCAGACACTTACAAACTTATGCCTTGGTTTTTTTTTTTTTTTTTGAAGGATATTTTTTCTTTCTCTGATAGTTTAAGGGATCCAGAAAGATGTGATTCTATTCAATTAAAAGATGAAGCATTGGAGTCACAGGATCAGCTGTGATCAATTAGCTGGAATGAACAATTGGGGCAAAACAGAGCAGAACCGTAAGACATGAGAGACAATAGTTTCTCTAGTATTTAGCATGATTCCAGGCCCAATCTTTGCACTGATACACTGAGGGCCTTCACCTGCCATTCTCTGCTTTCCCCATACTCTTCAAAGGTTGGTGCTTTCTCTACTATTTTATTTCAGTTCAGTTCAACTCAATTCAATTTTGTTCATTTCTAGTCGTTTGCATGTTGTTTTTCCCCACTAGACTGTAAGTGAGCTTTGAGAGCAGGAACCTTTTTTCATTTATTTATTTATTTATTTTTGCATCTTCAGCACTTAATGCAATGTCTGGGACACAGTAGATGTTTAATAAATGTATTTGACTTGCCTTAATATTTATTAAGCAGTTACTGTAATGTATGGTGATAGAAATAGAGATAGGGACAGGTCCTGTAATTTCACTGGTATAGGGAACATCTCAGTGAAGAAACTCCTTTAAACAATGTAGGTCAGTGCCTTCTCTGCGACTTACAGTCTTAGAGTTGCTGAGGACATTGAGAGATTAAGTGATTTGCCTGAGGTCACATCATCATTATATGTCAGAGACAGTCCTAGAACCTAGGTCTTCCAGGCTTTGAGGCTGGCTTTCTATCCATTATGCTGTTCTGCTGGGAACAGAAAGATAAAAATAATTGCTGCCATTTATGACCTTTGTGGCCTCAGAAAAATTACATAGCTTTCTTGTGCATTAATTTCCCCATTTGTAAAATGAAGGTGTTGAATAACATCTGAGGTCTCTGTTTTGATTCTAGGATTGTGATCCTAGATCAACCTCTGCCCTCATGGAGTTTACATTCTTTTGGACATTCTTAAAGACATCATAGCTGTAATGAAACCAGTGCTTTGATTTTTATAAGTAGGATACATGTTAAAAAATCTTCACGTGTTATCATGTGGATGGTATCATTTGTTCTTACTGCAGGAATAATAATGATGATGGCTTGCATTTATATAGCACTTTGAGATATGATATTCCTGTCACTGAGAGAGGAATAGCAGCACAGAAAATTTAGGAGTCTTCATCAGGTGCACTTAGGGAATCTGTGGTCTTTGTATGATAGCCTACAGAGTAGGAATGGACCTGAGAAATCATCTACTCCAACCCCATAATTTTATAAATGAGCAAAAAGGCTCAGAGGAGTTAGGTAATTTGTTCAATGCTATGCCGATAGGAAGCAATGGAGGCAAAATTTATACTGTTCTCCTGATTCAAGAAACAGTACTCTTTCCTTATTATGTTGCCTCTACCCTAAGTTTTGCTGCCTCCACAGAATTTGGGATATGGTTATACCTTACTCACGTTCTAATTCTTCCTATTTAACCCAGTTTTTGCTGTGCTTCATACATTAGTCTTAGTATCACTATTGTCAATCCTGATTCTTTACTTTCTGCATAGCTATAGAATATCAGGACTGTTAGGAACCTTGTGGATCCAGCCAGTCCAACCACCTAACTTTACAAGAGAGGAAATTGAAGCTTATAAATGTGAAGCTCAATGTCACGTAGTCTTTAATAATAAATCCAGGACCAGAATCCAAAGCAGGGCAGTGGCTATAGTGCTTTCTGCCCTATCATAGCTGCTTACAAGCATGGGATGGAGTTACACTTATCTCCAGGAGAGACCAGAGCAGATGAGAGTAGAAGATGTATAGAGAGACCAGAGAGAAGGGTGGCTGAGACACCAATTTAAGGCAAGAGATAAATTTTTTTACACAGTAAGAAGTATCCCATTTCAGCATTTACTCCCCTAAGATTCCTGGGATTTTTATAAATAGCCTCCCTTCAGATAGAGCAGGCAAAGATGTAGAAACAGTACCTTGATCATCACCCTCCCTTTTTAAATTTTTGAGTCCCTGTTCTTCTTTGTTTCCCTTCCTTCTTCCATGCTTCAACTTTATTTACCAAATAATGGATTACTAATATATCAGAAATTTTTTTCTAGCCCCAATTTCATTGTGGTTCTCTAGCTAATCTTCCTTTTCCCATGTATCTCTCTTTTCCCCAAAACAATATGAGGGCTGATTGGAAAAAGCCTACCACTAGGGACAGATTTGTTCCTTTTACTCTATAATGCCTTTAGAATCAGAGTGCTGATTATTCCTATATGAACAAGTTACTATGCTAGGCATTATCTAATTATTGTGTTTGTGTGTGTGTGTATGTGTGTGTGTATGTGTGTGTGTGTGTGTGTTATGCATGTACACACATGCATATTTAAAATCTCCCTCTACCTACCATAAATAAAAAGAATTATTTTACTTTTTGAAATATAATTCACTTCTTTGAAATAAAGAAATGTAAATCTAAAAGTCTACCTTGAGACAGTGGAAAGAAAACTGAACTGGAATTGGGAACTCTGGGTACTAATTCTGGCTTTGGTACTTATGAGCTATTTAACATTGAAAACTGATTTCACTCCTTCATGGCCTCAGTTTTCACATCAGTCAAATGAGGGAACTAGAATTTGTGATCTCTAATATTTTTTTCCAGTTCATTGAAATCTGAAATTTCTTACCTTTGGATTAAATGGCTTTTCATTCCACAATTAGATGAACATTTTATTATATAAACACATATTTCCTTGAGCCTTAAGTTCACAAAATAGTGAAAAATATTAATAAATTCTTTAGCTTAGAGCAGTTTTTTATATGGGCATGATGGTTTATATGGCATAATGGATAAAGCCCCAGTTTTGTAGTGAGAAAGACCAAATTTCAAACTCTGTCAGACATTTATTCAATCTACGACATTGGGAAAGTAATTTAACCTTTAGTCTCACAGAATTATTGTGAGGATAAAATAAGATAACACATGTAAAGAATTTTGCAAATCTTAAAGTGATATAGAAATACTAACTTGTTTTTTAGTGGGAAAAGAGAATGCCAGAGAAGGAAGAAAAACAAGGGATTTGGTTACAAATTAAAACTTCAGCAATTTCATAGATTTTTTTTTTGTAGTCCTCTCTCTGAGACTATCATTTATACATTCTAGAATTTCAAGGCCCCTTTGTTATTCCTGAATCAGGAATTATCAGCCTTAAAAGAACAAGGCTTTGGAAATGTGGTGATAGTGTTGGTGTTGTAAAGAGAAATATGAAGGGCATCTTGTCCCTATTTCACAATAGAGGATACTAAAATCTAAGGGCAGGGAATTCATCTTTAAAGCAAAATAGTGAGAGAATGTGAATATCATTCTAGTTTTCTAGCTGCTAGCCATGGACTTGGGCCACTAGGCTGTGCTACTTCAGCACCTAAGACAGCGCCTTGGGTAAACTGCATAGGCAGAACAGGGCATGGTAATTCACAATATGCTGCTGTTTACAGAAGGTGCATTCTCTGTATATGATTTAGAACAGACATAATTTACTAAAAAGCATTTATGAAGAATTTGGTGTTACGTATTGAGGAAACAAACACCAAAAAGCAAAAATGAGATTGAAGTGTGTTCCAAAGTAAATATAGCATTGGGGACTCTAACTTGAATTTCTGGTTTTACCATTGTTCAGGATTTTCTTTTTTAAAAGGTGTTCTTCCAGCTTTCATAGTATCCCCTAGATCCCTTTCCTACAGTATCTTCCAAGAACACATTATTTGGCCTTTTCTTTTTCTCTCTATTTCCTATGGAGTTCTTTTTACTCCCAATTGATTTAATCTGTGCTAGTCTCTTATGGTTTCTTTTTCTGTTCCTTCCTTTCTCCTTCCTGTTCCCTACCCTCCTCTTTACCACTTTGCCCATTTCTGTCTTACAAATGACAAATAGGTGAAAACTGTTTCTACTCTCCCTTGCCCAATTCCCTTCTAGGTAATAACTACACATTTTTGTCTTGACCTTCTAGAGACACAAAAGGAATAACAGCCCAGATGGGAATTTCAGAGTCCTATTAGATCAGATGAGAAAATTGTTTTGGGGAAGGCAGAAGCTTGTGAAATACCACAAATTATATCAGTTAGGGGATTTCCTGCCCTTATAGGGCCACCCCAATTCCACATAGTTTACAATAGACAGAATCTAACAATAATGATCCCTTCATCGGTACAAATTAGTACACACAATCATTTCAGAAAGAAAATTTCAGTTCTGTTGGCATAGCCCAGTATTATTGGAGAAAGAGTTCTTAATTTAATCAAAAGACCTAAGTTTGCTTCCTTGATGAGCAATTCTTATATGATTTCAAGTAAGTGACAATTTTTGAGATTTAGTTTTAGTATCTATAAAGCACAAGAAAGTATAAATAACTCTAAACAATAAAGTATAAATATCAAAGCATAAAGGGATAATAATTGGGGCAGGGTGGATAGGGCACAGGCTTGAGTTCAAATATGGGCTCAGACACTTACTGACTGTGGGATAAGTCAATATCCCAATAAGATAAGTTAATCTTATTTGCCTCAGTTTCCTCATCTGTAAAATGAGCTGAATAAAGAAATGGCAAACCACTCAGTGTCTTTGCTAAGGGTCACACAGTCAATGACTAAAGAACAAAAACAAAGTCAGACTCAAATGAGTAAAGAACAAAACCAATGGGATAATATTATATGATACCTATCTCACAGTACAGCTGGGAGAATCAAATTAGATAGCATATATAAAATGCTTTGTGAAAGGGCAGCATGATGTCATCTCATCTCATCAGTGGTGGATTCAAGCAACTAGTGACCAATTCCTGCCCATTGTGGGATGTGCAGAATTGTATGCAGGTGCCCTTACAAAGAAGGAAAGTGACAGCATTTATTAAGCACTTATTATGTGCAAGGTATTGTGCTAAGTGCTTTACAATTATTATCTCATTTGATCCTCACAACAATTCTGCAAGATAGGTACTATTATTAACCCATTTGCACTGAGTAAATTGAAGCAGACAGAAATTAAGCATATTTACCCAGGATTATAACAATTAGTAAGTATCTGGATATGAACTCAGGTCTTCCTAATTCCTGACTAGAGTTCTACTCAAGGAAAACTCTGACACTCAGTTTAATGATCTCTAAAATGGGGATAATTTTATCTGTAGCACTAATTTGCAAGGTTGTTGTAAGGCTCAAATGAGATAATATATGAAAAGTACCTTACAAATAACACAAAGTATATAAGTGTCAGTTTTGGGCATACTTGGCATATATTTAGCAAATAAACATATGAGTTATCTTTCTAGTTATTTGTTAATTATTTCTAATTAATGGAGATTATAGAGGGGAGAATGGATTACTTATATTAGAAATACATTAAAGCTATTTATGCAATCATCCATGATTTATCACGTATTCATAATACTATTGGCAACAGTCAGCAATAGGTCCCCAGGCAAACAGAAGCCTTCCAACTTGTTGAAGTCTCTAATCCCATAAAATCACAAAGCTATTACATATTAGAGTTAAAGAGGATTTTAGAGATCATCTATCCAACTTGATCATTTGATAGATGAAGAAAACGAAGAAGCTTCATTCTCTCCGTTCCAAAGAGTGAGTTGCCCAAGGTCACAGAGATGCTAGAAGTGGGATTACAATTCAACTCTCCAGAATCTCAGTTCAGTTATTTTTTTCTGGAAGCTCACCTATCCATAGGCTTTCCTTAGAAGAAATCATCTTCTTCCTATTCATTCTATAGCTGTTTCTGCTGCTTAGCTTCCTTTTTCTTCTGAATTTTTTTCCTTCCATTTAAAAAATTGATTATTGTTTTGTCAGATTAATTTCAAAATGTCTGTCCCACCACAATCCAATGTGCCTTCCCTTGTAGATAAAAAGCAATTAAGCAAAATTGACCAATATATCAACTTTATCTGAAAGTATATACAATATTTCACCACCTAGTGCCCCATCTTTTTAGTCTTGTTTTGATTAATGTGACTTTAAGAATAAATTCTTTGCTTTTTTCCTAATTGTAGATAGGTAACAAAGTATTCACAGAGTGCTAGGAGTGAAATTAGGAAAAAACAAGTTCAAATGTGGTCTCAGAAACTTTTTAGCTATATGATCTTAATCAAGTCACTTAAACTGTGCCTTAGTTCCTTTATCTATAAAATGGGGATAATAATAGAATCTATTTCCCTAGAGTTGTTGTAGATCAAATGAGAGAATAATTATAATGCTTTTAGCACAGTGCCTGGAACATTGTAAGTACTATATAAATGTTAGTTATAATTTTCATTATGATTATTATTATTCTCTGAAGTGGCAAAATGTAGTATTGTCAAACTGAAATAGAAAAGCAGCCACTAATCTGAACAGAAGTAACTCTGCTGGCTACATATTGACTTAGTTTTAAAATGTGATATTATCTTTGTTTTATTGTATTTTTATGTATTTTGTTAAGTATTTCCCAATTATAATTATTTGGGGCTAATTCAGAAGTATTGTGGGGCATTTGTTTGGTACTTTTGGCCTAGTGGCTGACCTGAGTTCAAATCTAGCCTCAGACACTACCTGTGTGATCCTAGAAAAGTCACTTAACCTTTGTCTATCTCAGTTTCCTCAGCTTAAAAAACTGAAAATAGTAAGAGTGTCCTTCTTCCAAGTAGTGTGAGAATCACACGACATAATATTCATAAAGCATTTAGCAGAGTGCCTGGAACATAGTAGGTGCTTAATAGAAGCTTGTTCTCCTCTCCTTCCACATTCCCCCTGCCCAAGAATGGCTGTACATCTACAAGGCGCTTTTATTTGCTGTTACAGTGAAAAGAGTTTGGAAGATTCAAATCCTTCACTTAGAGCCAGAAGAGCTATCTGTATTTGAATCCCAGCTCTAATATTTGCTACATGTGTGACCTTGACCAAGTCTTCGAATTTTTTTGGGAGGGGGGCTCGGTTTCCTCATTTATAAAATGAAAGAGTTGAGATGATCTGTAAAATCACTTTGAGTTATAAAGGCATAAATGCAGGTAGTATACCTATTTTATCACTCTCTGGACATCTCAATTTTAAACAGCAGTTTAGGATGAAAGAAAAAAAACCACAAAATCCCAGAGGTGATCTCCCACAAGGCTGTGAATAATTAATTACTAAATAAATTGTGCTATACATTTAACCATTTACCATGTCTTTTTGATTCTGCCTCTATAGCATCTGCCTTCCTTCTTTCTAGTCATACAATCACCATTTTAGTTTAAGACCTTAATACCTGTCACAGTAGCTTCCTAACTATTCTTGTTTCTTCCTTTTTCAATAATTCATTCTTCCACAGAGATGACTAATTGATATTTTTAAAACATAGGTCAGATCATGTTACTCCTATGTTCAAGAAGATTCAGAAGTCCCCTATTATCTCTACAACAAAATACAAGTTCCTCTATCCAAAGCCAAGTCCTAAAGGACTTAGCTCCTTCATACCTGGGAGCCCAACATCCTGATTGGTGTTTCCTCTGTCACCAACTATATCTAAGTCATAATTTCCTTTGTCCTGTGAAACTTCTCACTGATGCAGAAAACAAGCCCTAGAGGATTTCGTCTTTTTATGTTTGAAATTATTCTCTCATTCCACTTTTGGAAACAAATCAATTCTGTTGTTGCTCCTAAATAGGGTGTGTTAATTTACTCCCTTAAAACTCTGACCTTCTCTATAACTTTCTAAATCAAATGTTCTACCTTGTTGTTGTATCTCCTATATGTGTTGGTCCTTGTGTTTGAAGCTTCTTGAGGGTGGGAACTGTCTCTGATGTTGTTTTTTTCCTATAGAATTTAGCAAAGCACTTGGCACATATCAAGGAATTAATAACTGGTTCTTCATAAGTGTTTTTAAAATTAATTCATAATCTCTGAGGTAAAATGTAAACTCCTTTAAGGAAGGGATGGTTTCATTTTTTCCATGTATTCCCAGAATACTTCTATAGTTGGGTATTTTCACATAGTTTGATGCTTAATAAATGCTTACTCAAATTAGATTATGCTATTAATATTATAAATTATAAATAATATAAAATTACGAACATTATACATTATGACCTATAACTATTATAAATATAATATAATAAACATAAAATATTATATTATAAATAACATAATGTAATATAAGGAAATATGATATAAATATATAAGGAATATAATAAATAGATAAAATAAAACATAAAAACATATAATATAATAAAAATAATGAAGTAAGAAGAATCATTTGAGACTATGATTGGCCCAGACTTACCATGACCCTGTTTTCTGGGCCATCTTCATGGCCCTATTTCCTATATCAGACCAACCTCTTCAGATCCACTCTGGGGGCCCTGAGTTCTTGAATTCTTCCTAACTGCTCTGATCTAGATCTACCATGTTGTTGCTTTCCAAGCATCTTCATGTTCTACATTCCTGTACCCTTTCTCTGTCTCTCTTCTTTCTCCCTTCCCCACAGGCCCTTTCTACTTCTTGCTCTGGGAATACTAATCAAAGCAAGTCTACCATTCCTTGAAAGAATCTGTCAATCAATTGCTCTAGGTCTCTACTCACCATCCCTTTGACATCCCAGACTAAATGTCATTCAATAATTTATATTCTGGCTGGGCCCAGAGGTACTAGGACTGCTTTCTTAGCAGGATCAGCTCCCTCCCACTCATACGCCTGCCATTTCTTTGCTGCTCAGAACTAGCAGCTCTGATAAATTTCAGAATAGAACTTACCTGGTAATTTGAGGTTGGGAGCTAAGAGTTAAGAAATACAAGATTATGAAAAAGTATCTCCTAAAATTTTCTTAAACTAGAATATGGTTAGTGGACATTGTACTTCACTTTGTGTTTTTTTGTAATTAATATTAAAAAATTTCAACTTCATAATCACCAGATAAAAATGATTATTTCCATAATAATCATATTATAATTTTTAAAAAGAGACTAATACATGAAACTGTAAATTTCTACTGCATATAGCTTCTTTTTCTTTTAAAATGTTTATTAAATTCAAGATGCAACTTTCAAAACTTTCACTTGTTTGTTATTATTCTTGGATTTCCTTCTGTTTTTGTCTGTGCATTAAAGTGCTTTAATGACTTCCTTTTCTTTATTATTATTATTTTTTTGTACTTATCTATCTCTAGCTCCCTCTCTTTGATTCTTCTTTCATTGGAAAGAAAAAGAAACTTCTTCATTATCAGGCCACTGGAATATTACATTGATCAGAGTTTTTAAATTGTTCTTTTTTTAATTAATAAGATTAATTTCTTAATGCCACCCTTTTCTCACTACAGAAAACAAACAGAGACCAGGTAACAAATATATATAATCAAGCAAAACATATTTGCACATTGGCCATGTCCAAGAAATGTATGTGTCATTTTGTATTCTGAGTTTATTGATGGTAAATGAGTAGCTTCATCATCATTCCACTTGTCTTGGTTGGATATTGTATCAGAGTTCTTAAATCTTTCTTTTAAAAAGTTAAGTTAAAATTTTTTTTAAAGCATTTATTTTTTTCTCCCTCCCATCTCCCCCACATCCTTCTCACTAATAAAAAATCCTTGTAACAAATATTCATTGGCAAACATATTAAATTCCCAAATTGGCCATATCCAAAAATATAGGTCTCATTCTTCATAATTAGTCCCTCATTTCTCTCTCTGGAGATGGGTAGCATTTTTCATCATCTGTCCTCTGGAATGATGGCTAATCATTAAATGTTTCAAAGTTGTTTTTGCACTGGGCAAAAGAATGGAAACTAACAGTTTTAAATAACCTCATAGACTACCTCATGCAAACTTCCTGCCCAGTATAGTAATCTTTCCCACAAAATCCTTAATGTATGATCGTCTCACCTCTAGATGAACATATTCATTAACAGTTAGGTTATAAGTTTATTCCAGGTAGCTTTGAGTCCTTGGGAGTCAAATCTCTGTGTTGCCCATACTTCTTAGATGCGAACTCATCCTGAATACCAGGTTTATTTTTTTTAACCAGAAAAAACAAGAGAGGAGACTGAAAAGGAAGGGAATCTCATCTGAAAACTACAGAGTATATTGATATAAAGCTAGTCCCAGTCCTACTTTCCCCACATTCTCCATAACTACCAAAAGTGTGTTTGGAGAATTAAGTCAGAAATATTAAGAATCAAAGTCCTACTAGCCACAGCCAGCATTGTGGGGATGCAATGAAGGGATTGTTGTTGCCTTGCCTCCATTAAGGTGTCTCTCACAAAGCACTCCGAGGTCATTGTCTCCATATGTTCTTCTCCATTCCACTTTTTGTTTGAGGTTTTCCACAGCTTACGTTGCCATGGTATCTGAGCCCCTCGTTGCCATTCAAAAACCCACAGATGAAAAAGAAGAAGATAGGGTTCTTTGAGAATAGAACCATTTTTGTTTTTTAAACTAGATCTGATCCTTGAAGCAGGGTTAGAAATTGAAGTTACAAAGATAATGGTCACTGTCTATATGGGATTTATTTAGTTTCTTGCTCCAAAGAGTACAAATCACTTTTCAGGTATCCTCTTGTTGAATCTCACAGTGTTCTTAAGAGGTAAAAAAGGGACAGGGATTGTGTTCTTTGTTATTCATTATATAAGTCTCTATACTCCTTATTCCTTGACTTGTTCTCTGTACTTTAGCCTCCCAATTGGCATAAAAGATGGGGATGGGTCATAGCTACTCACACAATGTGAAAAATTCATGAATCTCTATAGTCATATCTTTATTCTTTGACCTGCTCTCTTCCATCTGGCACAAAAGATGTACTATTTGACAAGGAGATATTGTATAAAATGGAGAGATCAAGAAAAAAAGAGTTATAAAACAGACAAAGGATACAGTACTTACAGTATATTACTGGAAGGGACTTTAGAGACCATCTGGTCAAAGGATAATCAAATTATAAAACCCTAGCTGTATAGCTATAAAGAATGACAGCTAAGATTTATAGAATGCTTTAAGGCTTTAGGTTTAAGGTTTCCAGATGTTATTTCACTTGTTTCTCACAATAATCCTGTGAAATAAGTGCTATTATTACCTCCCCTTTTACAGATGATGAAATTGAGGCAAAACCAAAGGTAGGTAAGAGACTTAATCCATGTAGGGACACACCACTAAGGAATATCTGTCGCACTATTTGAGCTCAGGTCTTCAGGATTTCAAGTTCAACAGTTCTTTCCACTTCACTATTCTGTTATCTCTATAAAAAAGGGATTTTACATATGGTACAACTTAACTGTGATTCCATAGCTTTGCAGGTGAGGACATTGAAGCCAGAAAGGGGAAGGGATTCATACATACAAACCATGAGAATTTTGTCATAGAGTTTTTGTAGATTTAGTCTAATTGATTAACAATATATTCTCTTCAAGTCCCATATATTTTATGATTAACACTGGCATTTGACTGAAGAAAGTGGCAATGGATATTGCTTCAATAGAGAGATAACATGTTCAAGGTAAAGAAAACAAGATAAGCATTGGGGCCTTTTCTACCTGCTCCATGAATGATGATCTAGATACAAATGGAGGAGATTGGAGGTCATGCCCAGGGAAATGATAGCCTAAAATGAGGATATTTCTATTTTCTTTTGAGTCAACTAGATCCCAAGTCCATTTCCCATGATATGAATCCCAGGTCAGAAGTCTGTGGTTTGGTAATTTGCCCCAGTGAATGCCCAAGTCTCAGCATTAGGTTTGAACTGTGCTAAATGGTTCATTCTCATGAGTCCATTCAAAGGAGGAGTAAACCTATATTTTCTAAAACATTTACATTTGAAGTAGTTTTTAAGTCTATAACTTATTATCTCTGGAGCCTCAGGCTTGCAGCTGGTAGGTAGAAATCTTTTTATCTTCTTTCTTCCATCTTCTTCCTCTCCACCCCCCCACCCCGGTCCTCCTTATCCCTACTAGAGGCCCTATGTATTACTCTCTCACTCAGTCAATTTTGACTTAGGCTATTTAAGGCTGTTCTTCTTTCCCAACTCCTCTATCCCCAACCCTAATATTTTTCTTGAGAAAAAATCAAAACAAACATTTTCTGTCATTGGGTACAGTTTTAGGGTTAAGAGTAAAAGCCTCATGAGTTATTCTTTTGAATCTTGTGGCTTTTGCAGAGATTCTTCGTGTTTTGGTATCTTTTATTCTTTGGCAGTCTGGTGAAGCTTTTGGATTCCTGCTTAGAATATATATTTTAAACAATTAAATGAAATGCTAAATACCATAGTTTTTATATAAATTTTATGTAATTTATATACATGCATTTTTTTCTTATCAAAGTTCACAGATCTCAGATTAAGACCTTCTTAATGACTTCTGGCCTTGTAAACTTGCCCAAAACAAAATATATATTATTTTTCAGAAACTAGAGAGACAAAATTCACATGTAGCTATTATAAATCCTGTCATCAATTCCCTTTTAATTACCCTGGGAAATAGTTACATGATATGCTAAAGGGAACACTCTCCACATCTTTTTAATGCAACTTTTATTTTTAATTCACAAACATTTCCCACCCCCATCCTGCTCTGTTCTACCTCCCTCACAATGGAAAAGAGAAAAACAAAATTCCTATAAGAAATAGAATCAAGTAAAATGAATATATATATATACACACACACACACGCACATATATATATATATATATATATATATATATATATATAGGAAGGTAGTTGGTACAGGGAATAGAGTGCTGGCCCTGGTGTGAGGAAGACATATTCTTAAGTTCAAATCTGGCCTCAGAAATTTACAAGCTATATGTAAGCTAGGCAAGTCATTTAATCCTCTCTGCCTTAGTTTCCTCATCGGTAAAATGATTTGGGGAAGGAAATGTCAAACCATTCTTTGCCAAGAAAATTCCAAATAGGGTCATAACAAATCAGGTTTGACTGAAATCACTGAACAAGAAGTATTATACAAAAATTTAGAATTCATTCTTTATTATTACTTATATTCTATATCTCAAATTTAGTTTTATTTCTGTAGTTTAAAATGATAGTTTTTATTATTAAAGAGGGATTAATTTGGTTATTCCACAATAAAACATATTCTATTTTTTTTTAAATTTTCCACTCCATTCAGGAATGGGGAAAAGGGCAAATAAAAAAACAAAGCACAAAATTTCTCTCATACTAGTCTCAAATCTAATATATAAAAGAAACTGATTCAAATTTGTGAAAATAAGAGCCATTCCCCAATAGATAATGGTGAAAACAGTTTTTAAATAGACAGTTTTCAAAGGAAAAAATCCAAACTATTGACCACAAAAATGTTTCCATACTACCAATGGAAATGCAAATTAAAACAATTGAATTTCCATGTCATATTCTTCAGATTGGCAAATGTGGGGGAAAAATGGAAAATGACAATTGGTTAGAGGGATTATGAGAACACAGGAGCACTAATGCACAGTTGGTAGAACTATGAATTCGTCTAGCTATTTTGGAAAGCAATTTGGAAATACACCAAAGTCACCAAATTTTGCATATCCTTTGACCCAATGTTATCATTATCAATTGCTACCACAATGGTTTCACTACTACTGTGATGAGTCTGTGCCTCAAAGAGATAAAATGAGAAAAACAAGAACACATATTTATAAAAATATTTACAATGCCTTTTTGTATGTGTATGTGTGGTAGCAAAGACCTGAAAACTAAAGGGATGCCCATCCATTGGGGAGTGACTAAGAGAAATATGGTAGTGTGTCATTGTCAATTATATTTCTTGAAAACTGATTAATCATTTCTCCCACCTTTTAACAGATAAGATACAGCTTGAATGATACTTATTTGTTGTAAGATAGTATGTTTATTTTGTTTGTTGGTGTGTGTGTGTGTGTGTGTGTGTGTGTGTGTGTGTGTGTGTGTGTGTAGGCAGAGGGATGGAAGTGCTAGGAAGCAAAATTTTAAAAAAGAAAGAAAAAATGATAATGAAACATAAAGAAAGTAAACAAAAGAGAATTGCAGAAATTCAGATACACAAACAAGTAAGATGATATCAGAATTACTGTTAAATTTAATATATATTTACATCCCACCTATCAAATAGTACATAGAGATTCATAGTTTCATATGTGATTTCTTTTGTTTTTCTTTACATATTATAATGACTATATTTGTTGTTAATCAAATTCATAATTTTTTCTTTTTCGAATTTATTTTATTAAAAAAAGAAAAACAATCATAGAGCAATATGCATATATATCTACCTATATTCAGACACACACACATTCACCCATATGCAAACATGCATGCAAAACAACATCATTATGGCTGACATATAATGTAATTTCTCTCTTAATTGAATCTTTAAGTTTTATTTCTCTCTGCTTTCTTATCCTTGCTAACTCCTCTGCTATAAATCTGCTCCTAACTTGCCTTGTTATTACTTAATCTACTCTCACCTATGGATTACCCCATCTTCTTCCCCAAGGAAAACAAAAAAACAAACAATAATAGAGTGAAAATTGTATGTTGTGGTCCACACTCAGTTCCCATGGTTCTCTCTGGGTGAATATGGCTCTCTTCATTACTGAACAAGTGGGACTGGTTTGAATCATCTCATTGCTGATGAGAGCTACGTCCGTCAGAATTGATCATCATAGAGTCTTCTTGTTGCCATGTATAATCATCTCCTGGTTCTGCTCACTTCACTCGGCATCAGTTCATGTAAGTCTCTCTGGGCCTTTCTGAAATCATCCTGCTGGTCGTTTCTTACAGAACAATAATATTCCATATTATTCATATACCATAATTTATTCAGCCTTCTCCAACTGATGGGCATCCACTCAGTTTTCAAATTCTAGCCACTACAAATAGGGCTGCCACAAACATTTTTGCACATGTTCCCCCTTATTTCTTTATAGATTTTGGAAGGTGTTAAACCCTTGATAGTATATATGTAGTGTTACCTATTTAACTATTCCTGATGTGAGTAGGTTTTCAGAAGTATGAGCCCTCTTCCCTCCGTTAGTGCCTCTGGGTCTGTTCTTCCTCTGTACCTCATTTGCATAACATAATTACAATTTTTACCTTTTTTTAGGCAGTTTTGCTTTTTTAAAAGTCAACTCAACTCTGCTTCAATTTTTTTTTAAGCTACCCAATTGCTGATGTCAGTCTTAAATATATGGTATATATTTCCATGTAAAAAAACTATTTGTCCATGTTAAATTGCTTAAAAGTGATCTTTGATATTGGCTATTGTATGTTAAATTTTCTATTGAGTTTGGGTTTGGTTGAAAGTTCTGAAAATCTGCAAGTTCATTGAATGTTCATTTTTTTTTTTCATTCAATATTATGGATAATTTTGCAGGATGTGATATTTTTTGGTCATAGGCCTAATTCTTTTAATTGTTGGTATATTTCAAAATTTTCTGTGTGACTTCCACAAAGGATCTCTTTGAAGTAGTGTTTGGTGGATTTTTTTCTACTTCTACTTTTCCCATATGTTCTATCACTAGGACAATTTTCTTGGATTACTTCTTGCATTATTGTGTCAAGGTTATTTTTTCCGTCATAGATTTCAGGTAGTTCAATTATTCTTATATATCCTCTTCTTGACCTGTTCTCTAGATTTGTTGTTTTTCTTATGTTTCACATTCTGTACTATTTTTCATGCTTTATATTGTTTTGTTATTTTTTGATGTCTCATAGTTTCACTTGCTCCCCCTTGCCCAATTCTAATTTCAAGGAGTTATTTGGACTCTATATTCCATTTTCTAGTTGCATAATTTTTTCCCCATAATTTCCTTGTTTTTCTTGGATGGTTTTTATTTCTTTATTTTAATTTTTTCTCAGTGTCTCTCATTTGATTTTTAAATTCTTTTTTGAGTTGTTCTATAAATTCTCCCTGGGATGGAAGCCATTTCATGTTACTCTTTGTGGTAGAAGAAACTTTTTTTTTTTTTTACTTCAGTGTCCTTCTCTGAAGATGAAGCCCAGTTTTCCTTGTTCTAATAGTGAATTTCTATGGTTGGGGTCTTCTTTGCTGGTTCATTTTTTTTAAAATGAGAAGTATTAGTGTAAGCAACTCTAATCATAGGGTGGAGGGGTGGTGCCTCTGGCTTCACCTCAGCTCTCCCCTGTTACCTGGAATCCCAAATTAAGAGCTCCCCCCTCCTATAAGCGCCTGCAGCCAGCAGGGTTCTGCTCTACAGCCTCTGCACTCACCAGGCATGCCAGCTCTTTCTTGTCCATGGCCATGTTTCTACAATACAGCTGGCCCTGGCAGTTTCCAATCAACTGAGCTTCCCTCAGTGCTCCGGTACTCAGATACTGGACTCCTAGCCCAGTCTGGGAGTGAAAGTTTCTAGGGTTCTTGCTGAGGCTCCAGACACACCCACCTCACCCCAGGGGTCCCTGCTTGGTGTTTGTACAGAGCTTGCCAAGGTGTGTGTCCTTCACACTGGTTAATTCCCTGACCTGGAGTCTTTCTTTAGATCCTGTTGGGTTGTTCTAGGAGGACCCCTATTCTGCCCCCAGTCTTCTTGATTTTCACCAGTTTATGTTCCCCTTGAGGCACAAATGTGTTCTATTTGTGAGGGAAATCTGGAGAGTTTGAAATTTACTGACCTACTCCTACCATCTTCCCAGAATTCTCAGTCAAATTCAAAATTAAGAGAAAAGGAAGAAATGGAAGCTGTAGTATAACATTAGCAGGATCCTTCTTGGTTCTGCTCAGTCTTACTTTAGCTCTGAGGCTTGCTGTCTTCTGAGCAGCAGAGTCTGAACCCCAGATTCTGGGCTCTTTCTCCTATACCTGACTACAGCTAATTCAGCTTTTATACTTCTGCTACAAGATAACATTGCTGATGGGATATGGATGGGTGTTTGAGGGAAAAGAGGGGAAATCTCCATTTCCTCCCATCCCCAAACTACACTCTGCTAGAAATGATCTGACAATCTGAATGTCTTGAAGCTCTCAACCAGGTTTAGATCCTTAGCTTTTAAACTCTTATTTTTTGCTGTTTTGCTCAGGAGGTCTTCTCTGAAGATCCATCTTTTGTCTATATTGAAGACTAATGGGGCTAGAACCCATGAAGATAATCCATTCCATTTCTGAACAGTTTTAATTGTTATGAAAACTTCTCATCAAATCTAACATTGTCTCTTTGCAATTTCTATTCATTTTTCCTGTAGCTCTACAAGACCAAAGAAAACAAATTAAATTTCTCTTCCACACCACAACCTTTCAGATATGTGAAGACAACTATAATCCCTCTTGAATCTTCTCCTTCAGGCAAAACATCTTCAATTTTTCATTCATTTCTTATGTGCCATGAACTTAAGGCTCTCTGCAATTCTGGCTGACCTTATCTGGACATTCTCCAACTTATCAGTGTCCTCATTATGAGATACTTTTATCAGATGCATTGTTAAAATCTGGGTAAACTATGTGTAAAAGTAGGGGTTTATTGTATTAGTCAACCAGGTCACCCCATTTCAATTGAAATAATAAGATGATTCTATACTTAAAAGTTCTTAATTAACTTGAAAGGAGAAAAATGCTTCCAGTCATTGCATGATATAAAATTATGCTACAAAGAATGTTGAATTAGTTGAAGAGTTGATCACATCTTATGGACCTTAGATAAAAATAGCAGGGTAGTTCAGAATCAGATTCTTGGAGTAGGCCAGTCTAAAAAGAACAGCTTCAGCCAGCTCCAGAGAAGAAGTTATTTGGGGTGGAGGAAGGAGAAAAAGCTGTTTCTTCCCCCTCTTCTGACAAAAGGATGATATTGTGAATTTCAAAAGAGCAGAAAATTTTAGACTTTGCATAGGTATTTAGAAGTATCCCCAGAACAGTGGTGTTTGACAGGAATAGCTACATTGGAAGCCAACTATATATGCTAAGAGAAGCAGCTTCAAGTTCTGCATTGATAGCAGCAGAATGCAGCACCATGCTTAAGGTTAAGTTCACAAAGATCCCACAAAGGAATCTTCCAATAGCAATGAGTTGTTAGCTTGGCGGATGTAATCTCCAAATTTAGCTGACTTTCTTCTGGACTCTGTACATATCTGTGGGAAAGTGTGCCCCATGTTTGGGGGGATGTTTTATATCAACTGTTTTTAATATCCCCCCTCTTTGTGGGGGGATAACATTTTGCTAACTGTCTTAAGTCCTAGAATATCACAATAGCCCCAGAATCTTTTCATAAAGTCCATGATTGTTCCAAATAAATTAGACTAACAATCTACCTAGGAAAAGCTAAATGAATGAAGATTGCCTATTGTCCAAATTGTGATTACATAGTTAGATGCACAGTATTCATTATAATTTGAGTATCAGTATAATCTGGGGCAAAATGGCAAATGGATAATGACCTAAGCACAGAATTGACTCAAAAGTTGAGAATGCCCTGAATTGCTTTTTGAAAATTATAGTACTTCTGGAGCAGTCAGATGGCACAGTGGTTGGATTGCTAGTCTTAGAATCAGGAAGTTTCATCTTCTGTATTCAAATCAGGCCTTGAACATTTACTAGCTATGTGACCCTAGAAAAACCACCTAACCCCATTTCCTCATATGTAAAATGAGCTGATGAAGGAAATAATAAGTTACTGCAGTATCTTTGCCAAGGAAATCCCAAATGGGGTTTTGAAGATGCAGACATAACTGAATAACAAAATAGCACTTCTAAGAATACTAAACTGATTCTTGAGACATTGAAACCCCCAACATCTTTTTAATACCAACACCAATATTTTTCTTGCAATACCACATGGCTGTGAATTATAGAACACCACAATCTTAATACGTTCAAAATTGTGCTTGACCCAAAGTGCAATGGAGAAGCATATGGTGGGTATAAGCAAACTGTAGCACATTGCCATGGTGATTAATAGGCAACATGATTGCTTTTATGTACATGATAGAGCTAACTCTGCCAAGTCCCTTATTTGACTCTCTGAGGAGAATCTGTGAACAATCCCCTCCTTGTAGCAGAATCTCATTTATGTGCTTCTGGCTCCATTTGTAGTAATTTTTTATGGGAAGTTGAGACACCTTTGGTTTATCTTCCAGGGCTAGCTGTGTATCCTAAGAAGTAGAGATGAGGAAGAAGAGCATTTCAGACATGGAGAACAGACTAGGTAAGGGCATGGAGATGAGACATGGAATTTTATCCAGAGGGGACCGCAAAGAGGCCAATTCAACTCAATATAAAAAATGAGAATGCTCTGTGATCTATCTAGAAAGATAATTCAGAATCAAATTATGAAATTTTAAATGCCAGAAAGAGTTTACATTTTATCCTAGAAACAATAGAGAGCCACTGAAGTGTCTTGACCAGTGGAGTGACGTGATCATACCTAGTTGTGTAGAGGATGAATTATAAAAAGAAAAGACTTATAGTAGAAGTTTACGTGGAGATCCATGGATAGTTTTCCACTAACTTGGATGGAGAAAAAAATTACCTCTTTATTTTACTAAAAGCTGAAATTTAGTATTTTTTTCAATTATGAATTTTAAAAAATTCTAAGAATTTTATAGCTTCATCAGAATGTCAATGGGTTCTATGACATACACACAAAAAAGTTCAAGAATCCTAAACTAGAGGCAGAAAGATCAATCAGAAATTTATTGTAGAAGACCAAGTGAGAGTATATGAGAACCTATGTAAGACTGGTGGCTTGAAAATTACTTTGGATTTATTCATTACATATTTTGTATGTACTTTATTTATCTGTGTATATCTTGTTAGAGAATGCAAGCTCCAGGAGGGCAAGAACTCTTCTACATCCCCCACCCCAACCAACAAATCAAGTCAACAAGCATTTATTAAATGTTAACTTTATGCCAGGAACTGGCCTTTGACACATAGTAGGGACTCAACAAATCCTTGTTGAATTCAGTGGAATTGAATCTACCAAATGAAGGAACTGGACTAAATGATCCTGGCTGGGGATAGGGGATGGAGGGAAAGGTCATTTTCAGCTCTGAACCTATAACCTCTTTGAGAACCAAATAGAAACAATACATTTATTATGTACTTCATGAAGTTTTTGTGGGGAAAGCACTTTTTAACTTTTCAAATTCTACATAAATGTGAGCTATAATTCTTCCACAAAGTAAAATTCATTATTATTATTTAATCAGCAAGAATTTATTAAGCACCTGCTACATGCCAGGAATTCTCCTAGGTGCTGGGAGTACAAAGATAAAAATCCAAACAGTATAGATATAAAAACAGAGACTGAAGGGGAAACCTCCCTTCAAAGTCATCCCGAAAATCAGAAAAAGAGCTTCAGGTTCAGATCTCTTGCCTTCCCCTTAGCTAGTCAGTAGTTCTATTCAAACTCTGAATAAAAATTTTAATTAGTATTTTACCCAATTTTGCTCTTGAGGTCAAAAGGATCCATTGACTTGATCAGAAGACTCATCCATCTCAGCCTAATGTATGCAGTGCCAGGTAGAATGGTGCTACCCTGAGAAGAAAAAGGAAGCAGAACAGAAGCCCACGGGGATGGAACCACCGAGGGGGACCAGCACTGTGTTAGGACTCCCTTACCCCCTTCCTGGGCTTGGCAGTTCTACTTGGTTGCTAGCAGCAGACTGAAACTGACAAGTGATCTTGTGAATTGGAGGAGAGTATAAGAAAGGAGGAGGAGGATAGAAGAGGAAGGAATCCACCAGGGAACAGATGTGATGGAGCGAGCAGCAGCAGAGGAAAGCAAATGGGAAGGAGATGGAAGGGGAAGGACAATGGCCCAAAGAAAGGAAAAGGAAAGGACAATCAGAAGGGGCTGGGGGGAAACTCTCTGGGCAGAAAAATAGAAGACTTGAAGAGACAAATGGAAAGTCAGACAAATTTACGAAGCAGAAGGGAAATAAGATCTGGAGAATAGTAAAGAGACAAGCCCTTGTTAATAATGAAATTAAGGAGAATTGTTGATTTATTAATGATTTATAATAAATATATCTAATAAATAACATCATCAAAAGGCATTTTATGAATATTAAAATAGATTTCATATTGTAAATAATGTTCTCTGCTCTCCTTTTACAATAAGGGCTAATAGACTCACCACTTTCCTCCATATAAAATTCTTTCATCCAACCAGAACTATGTCTTCTTCCCACTGTCCTAAAGAAGGTCTACAGAGGGATTATAATCAACACATTTTGCCTTCTAGGCTGAGAGCTCCAAAGATTAGAGGGGATAGAAAAAATAGCTCTTACCATGTAGTTCTCAGTAGTATCCCAGGCATCCCTTGACTGGAGGGAAGAGGAAGAAATACCCCATCTCTACATAAGCCAATCTTTCTTCAACCTTACAATTCTTTGCTTGCATGTGAGCAACAGAATTCTGCAAAATTGTAGTCAACATAAGGATGATGGGTGGGGTAAAGAAGGTAAAAATTCACTGTTCTTTTGTCATTCTCCCCATATCCAGAAACCACTGTCTCTACCTTCTCTTCGGCACTCAGGCCTCTTTTTGTTCTTTTTCTATCCCTAGGATTCAATGCTGGGGTTTTTTTTTTCTGAGTCCATAAGACTTTTTCCTCAAAATGAGGAATTGGTCATTATTCTACTCATTTCAGTTCCTATATTTGACAGCAAATGCCTCTTCAAAGCAGTGATTTTGTAGTAAATTAGTGTCAGGACTAAAAAAGGAAAAAGAAAGAAAGCAAATAAGATTAATTAAAGGTTTTTTTTTTTAAATAATCTTTATATTCAACCTGGGTCTTGAGAATACTGAAGGAAGATAGGGGGATATAACAAATTCCAAAATCTGATCAGATAAATTCACTGGAGTTGGTAAGGAGGCTCTAAAGATGGTTTCCAAGCTTTCTCTCTTTTTAATTTAAAAGGTTCTATCTGATATGTATCAGGGATGTTCACCAATTTTCCTTGTTTACCAAGATTTTTAAAGTAGAGATTGGTAAAGAAACCAAGGAATTTCTGGTATACCATAATCCCAGATTTATACATTGGGTTGTTGTAGCATTAAAATTAATTTAAAGTATTAAGAAAGGAGAAAAAGAAGGAAAAATAAAACTTAATATCTCCATAGTTGACCTAGTTGGGCCTCTTTTCATTGGATCCATTCTCATGGTTTTGACTGGCCTCTAAAAAACTTTCCCAGTGCTCAAGATTATTCTACACAAATAACCATGAATTCATAAAGGTTACATGGCTAAATAAATAGCAAAGAAACCAAAGTTTGTTTATTACCTAAATTTCCAACAATTCCTTAAGTTTTTTGAACTTTTAAAAATTTTATTTAATTTCCAATTAACAAGAATTTATTTTTATTCCCTAATCTCCCTTTTCCCTACTGAAAAAAAGAAAAGAAAAAGAAATATATGTGTGCATCTTAAGTCCATCACCTCATTCTTATTCACTGAAGTAAAGGATCTGCAAAATAAAGTATTGTATCCCATATGACCAACACAAGTCACACTTTCACAATCATATAATTGTCATAATAAAATTATGTTACATTAATTCCATCAGTAAGCAAACATTTATTAAACACTTACTGTATGCCACATCCTGTGCTAAGTGGGGGGATGTAAAGGAAAAAAAAAAGTGTCTTCCCCCACAAAAAAAAAAAACAAACACATTTTACTGGGGAAGACAACATGCAAATAATTATGTGCATACAAGATATGTATAATATAACTGAAATATATATATATTTTGTTATTTGGAGTTGTTAATATATTTTAATTGGTTGAACAAAATACAGCTTTAGGGATTTCCAAGTAAGATGATAACATGGAAAGGTTACAAACAGTCCCAGATCTCCCATATAAACCTCAAAAAATACTTGAAATGTGACGCCAAAAATCTAATGGTAAATAAAACCAAAAAGAAACAAAAGTAAAGTTCCATGTCCAATCCATAACTATATACGAAGATAACCACTTTAAGTAAGCAAAGAATGACAATGACAACAGGAAAGCAAAAGTTCAGATAAAAGCAGAAATTGATAACATCAGGAAAAAGAGCAATACCCTGGAAGCATTATCTCAAGCCAGCATGAGCTCTATTCATTGAGGACCTTAAGTCAGATCTTGACCCTGTCCTGTCAGAACAGAAGTAAAGATAGAACTATTCCCCAAAGTTCATTGTATAGAGAAATGGAGCCCAAGTGTACACTCCACAAGAAATACAACAAAAGATAGTCAATTTATCATCTGGGCACCTGTCCTGCTCTGTGTAGAAAGCCTGAGAAAGCATACTCTCTAACAATTCTGTGGGGACCATCAAGGCAATAGCAGGCATGGAGTCAGCTCCCAGTTGGTGACCATGTAAAAAGAAGATGATAGACTGGAGAAAGACTGAGCTTGAAGTGAACCACAGAGACAGGAGACAGGAACTAAAGCAGAGGGTAGGGCCTAATCTGTAGTGTATAGATGAAAAATATGGAGAATATCTCCAGAGGCTGATGGAAGGTAAATTTGTATATTTAGAGCTAAAAAAATGGCCTCTTAAAAAAAAGAACTGATCCAAAGTGAATTGAGTAGAACTAGAAGAACAATTGATAATATAATACCAGTATTATAAAAATGAACAATTTTGAAAGACTTAAGAACTCTCATCAGCTAAATAATCAACCATGATTCCAAAGGACTGATAAAGAAGAATGTCTACCACATGACTGATGATAGACTTATAGGAAGAATAAGAAATACATTTTTGGATGTTACCAATGTAACGATGTACATATAACTATATATTACATAGTACAATGTAACTATGATTACATAATACAGGGTTTTTATATTTCTTTTTTTCCTTCTTTCCTTTCTATCTCTTCAATAAGTAGGAGAATAAATGCTTGATGATTGAAAAAAAAATTAATAGTAGGGAGTTGGATGTTCTGATGAGCTGCTTGTCTTTCAGAAAATAAGAAGTAGGTCTACCAGTCCTGTCAGGTGAAAGACCAATCAGTAAGGGTCAAAAAAAAGAAGAGAAAAATAATTGTGGTTGGTGACTCCTTCCTGAGGGGAACTGAAGCAACTATTTATTTACCCAATGACATTAGAGGGATCTTTTGTCTTTCTGGTGAATGTATCTAAGATGGAAGAGACAATCCCGAGACCTATGAAGACTGATGACTACTACCCACTTTTGATGATTCACAAGAGCACAAATGATATTGCCAGAAGGAGCCGAGAAAATATTGCGAAAGATTACAGAGTTCTAGCTGAGATACTAAAAATCACAAGGACACAGGTTGTGTTTTCCAAATTACTGCCCACTGAAGGCAAAAGATGCATAAATGAAAATTGTTTTGGAAAGTAAATAATTTTCTAAAAAGATGGTGTCTAAGAATAAGATCTGGATTTCTGGGTTGTATCTTAAAACATAGTGATGATGGACCTTACTGCAATGCTAAATGATCTCTAATAAAATCTGGTTAAGAATTATGAACCTGATATTTTCTAAATCTAATCAAAAGGCCTTTAAGATAAAAAAGATGAGGAAGAAAGAAAATGGCCTATGGATATCCACTATGCTGTATAACAGGAGGGAAATACAACTTCTGAACACAGAAGTTCACATGCAACAAAATCCAAGAAGAGGCAGTAGTAAGAATCAGAGTCAATATGGTAGAGTGAATGTAGGGATTTGCCCAATCTCTCCCCCCAAACCATCCAAATACTTTTAAATAATGACTCTAAACAAATATTAGAATATCAGACTCAAAAGATAGAATGGAACAATTTTCCAGCTGAAGACACCTGAAAAGATCAGCAAAAAAGATTTGTTGCACAAACGTGTGAGGGGGAGCCCCAGCAAACCAAGCAAGCTTTGGGAGCTACTGAAAAAGAGTCTGTGGTAAAACTTACAGCCTTCTGAAACACAAGGCTATGCAAGGGTCAATGCTAAAAAAATTATCTACACATATGTTTTGAAAATAAAAAGCTTTTGAAAAAACTTACAGCCTCAAATATTTGTATTCAGATACCCAAAGTTTAGATAATAAGTAAGAGAAACTGGGAGTTCAAAGCAAAAAAGACCCATTTTATAACATAGATATCACAGAGACTCCATGAAAGAATTCTGTGGCTAGAAATCTGACTGGTTATAATATATTCAAAAGAAACAGGACGGGTGAAAAGAGGGGTGAAATAAAATTATGTATTAAGAAAGGATACTCTTCTTAGCCTATATAATATGGTAGTACATTCCTGTAATCCCAGTTAGCTGGGAGGCTAAGGCTGGTGGGTCTCTTGAGCTCAGGAGTACTGAGCTTCATGTATACTAATCAGGTATACACACTAATGTTTCACATCAATATGATGAACACCCTGGAATAAGAAGCCACCAGGTTGTCTAAAGTGGGGCAAACTAACCTAGTTTGGAAATAGAGCAGGTCGAAATCAATCAGTGGTAAGACTGGACCTGTGAGTAGTCCCTACATTTCCAGCTTGGGTGATATAAAGAAGCACAGTAATTTTTTAAAAAGTATACTTTTGTGAGAAAATCCAGGAACCAAAAGAGTATCACATGGCAAAAATCATTTTGGTGAAGATTGATGGAATGAAAAACAAAAGTGATTTTATCATTAAATTATACTACAAACCACCCAGAGAAAATAGATGAGTTCAAGAAACAGATTATTACTCCTTTACAAAACACAGAAAACATAACATGATGATCTATGTAATTGGAGTTTCTTTCTTCCTCTGTCTCTGTCTCTCTGTGTCTCTGTCTCTGTCTCTGTCTCTGTCTCTGTCTCTCTCTGTCTCTCTGTCTCTCTGTCTCTCTCTCTCTCTCTCTCTCTCTCTCTCTCTCTCTCTCTCTCTCTCTCTCTCTCTCTCTCAAGCAAAATAGCTAATCATAATTCAAAAAGTGAAAGAACCAAAAAGAGCCAACTCTGATATTAAATCTTATTCTCAAAAATTGGGAAGAAATAATTGATAGAATAGAAACAATGGGAACCCTTATGGGAAGAGGATGTCAAAACAAGTCAGAGGAAATCTTGGCATACTATGCCCTATATTTGGGGAAAAGCAGACTTCAAAAAGTTTGATAAAATCAATCAATCTAGATCTAAGCATCTAGATTAGGTAAAATCCTATGGACTAAAATTCTATGGGGCAAACAGTCCCAGTATAGAAAGGAAACTTGAAAGAAGGGAATTCTGAAGGCTTAAGAGGAAGTAAACAAATGAGGAGAAAAAAATGAGTATTGTCTGAAGAGACGGATGGAGCCCTCTCACCTCCTCTTCTCAGTTTCCAGGGCTTTCTTTAAGACTCAGTCCAAATTCTGCCTTCTTGAAGGTGTTTCCCAACCCCCCCCCCCACTACAGGGACTAGTACCTTCCCCTTTCAGAAGACTTTCAACTACTCTGTATATGTCTAATATGAACATAAACTATCTGCATGTTATTTGCCTCCATTAGAATGTTTATTTCCTGAATGAAGGGCTGGTTTTAGCTTCCTTTATTATTCCCCCCAGTTTCAGAAAAGGTATCTAACACTAAGTGAACATTTGATAAATGTTTATTGACACTAGTGTCTTTACATTGCAAACTTATGAATCAACCTTAGTTTTTTAAGGAAATGTACAGAACAATTGGAAAAGGTGATACTGAGATTATCAATGATATTTCAAAAATAAAGAAAAGCTCCATAAAACCAGAGAAGAGTGAATGTTCTAATTCTCACAAAAGGAAAGAAAACAGTCTAAAATTATAGGCCAACAAATCTTGACTTCAATTCCTAGAAAAAAATTCTAGAACAAATTATTAAAGAGATATCTAGTAACTATCTAGAAAAGAAAAAAAATCATTACAAAGAGCTAATATGGCACCACCACGAACAGGTAATAACAAAGTAACTTTATTTCATTTTTTGACAGTTATCAAATTAGAAGATAAGGAAAATATTGTAATATATGGAGCACACTCTCTGGGGGCTATTATCCTCACACTGCCATTTGCACAGGTATGCTGGGTCTGCAGGTAGTAACTAGTTAATTCTCCTCTCAGGGTTTTAGGGATGACTCTAAAGGACTGAAAATGTATTTCTAATGCTTTTTCTTATGAACTTCTAGTAGTAGGCTATCCTCATGGATTATCAGTTGATATCCATCAACTAAACAGAGTGAATTCGCTCTTAGAAATGGACATTTACTAAGGTGGTATCTCATCACTTATGGGAAATTCCAGGGCCACTTGGGTTGAGTCTACATGACAGGGGCAAACTATTCCTGTGTTTTGTCTGTTTTGGTACTGAAGATCAGAGGTAATCCACATGAAGTTATCTCTGTGGATGCACCTATCAAGAAATCTTATAATCTTAAGTTATGAATGAGGATGGCTTTAAAATTATAATTTGTTCTATTGAGTCAAATGCTTTCTTAGAGTAAAAAAATTCACAGTGAGATCTTGTATTCTTTATGCTTTTCAGTCAATTTGTGATTGAAGATGTGTTTTACTATAGAAAATCAGTTACAATAGGCTGCTTTTTTTCTTTCTGATACTTGCACTAAATATCTTTGATATCTGTGTAGATTATTCTTATAAAGATTTACAGAGATTGGAGGAAAGGATATGGATCCATAATTATTGATATTTTTTAGATGAACTTTTTCATGAATAATAGGCAGCATGGTGAAAGGGTAGAGTTGACTTCAGAGTCAGGAAGAATTGAACTAAAGTCCTTGATCTAACACATATTGACTAACACAGGCTAAGTCACTTAACCCCTCAATGTTCCCAGACAGCTGCCTGAGACACAAAAGAAGTACTCAGCAAGGACATTCTGAACATACACGGAGAAAGAATTTGATAAAAAATAAAGAAAGGGGAGTTGTCAAAAAAAAAAGACTGATATGCCAACAATTATCACATGTGTTAGTTGTCTACATATCAGTCTTCTATTTTATATGTCATAAGTATATATGTCATTTATACACATATATAAAACCAAAAGTCACTCTCAAATATGTTGATTTTTTTATGTATATATGTCACCCACATATATAAGAATATATATATGTGTGTGTGTGTGTGTGTGTGTGTGTGTGTGAATTAGATTTTAAAACCAAAAGCTAATCTATACACACAGCTCTCAAAGAATTCCAGACTATTTAGAACCATGTGAAAGAATGCTCCAAAGCACTAGCAAAAAAAAAAAAAAAAAAAAAAAAAAGCAAAAGCAAATCAAAACAACTTTACTTCAATCCATTTCTGTTAATAAAGAAAACCTTCACTAAGAAGCATTTGCTATTGATTCATTGTCATCAAAGCTTTCAAATAATTCTGACTGTCCACATCATCTTTCTGAGTCTTCCTTCTGACCAGTGGTAGCATTTGCAAATTGCTGGTCAGATTTAAAGAAACAATCTTTTGTCTTGGCACAGTATGTGTTAAAAAAATATATATATATATATAACTTCAGTCTTGACCATAACATACCCAAGTGGATAGAGTCTTGTATCTCTATTATAACTTCTAATTCTTGCTGGATATGACTGATTCTATTTAAATTTTCCTATATTACTATTTCTGAGGATCCTTTGAGATAATAGTAATAGCTATTATTTACATTCTACTTTATGATCTATAAAGCATTTTTCATGTATTGTCTCACTGGATTCCCGTAACAACCCTGAGAGGGAGAAGCTATTATTGCTACTATTTTACAAATGAAAAAACTGAGACAGACAGAGATCAAGTGATTTGCTTAGGGTCACATCTTGTGACCAAGCTTTACTAAAACACAGCCCATCAGACTGGGCACAGTACTTCAAATAATGTCCGATTGAGGTAGATCTGAGGCTGAATTTGAACTCAAGTTCCTTGTCTATAGGCCCAGTATTTTATCCACTGAATCATCTGCTTATCTCCACTTAAATGCCAGCCAAAAATATTTTGGGCAATGGTAGCATAAGTGGAATAAGTATGTTTCTCTTAGTGGCTACAATGAAGGTAATACTTTTATGCATAATCACACCATTTAAAAAAACAAATATCCAAATGGATACTATTCCTCAAAGTAAACACTAATTTTAATGTTACTGCCACTGCTCAAAAATTTGTCAAGAGAATTAACTCTCATTGGGAGTCTTCAGAGATAGGCTGGTATTCCCAGATCCTCCCCATATAGATGCCAGATTTAATGATAACCTACATAATCTTGAGAAAATTATTTCTCTGAGTCTCAGTTTCCTCATCTGTAAATGAAAGGGTTGGATTAGATGACCTTAAAGGGTCATTCTAGCTTTGGCTCTGTCGTATTTTTCTCCTACTAGTTGCCTTTCTCCAGAAAAGTTCCAGGTTGTTGTTGTCTTTACTAGAATGTGGCACCTGAGACCGGACACAATACTCCCAATAGTGTCTGGAGTAAGATGAATACATTATCAATGGCTGTCTAGTCTATCCTTCTGGGTCAGGAAGCTTTTTAGTGCCTTATTCTTCACTCTCTCTCTCTCCCTTATCCCCTAAGCCGGCCTTGCCCAGGTCCATTTTCAGTGTCACCAGTGATGGATCACTTCCCATGGGGAAATACCTTCCTTAATGCATGCATTTTCACTGAGGGGGAGGAAGGGAGGGAGGGAGGATGGTGGTAGAGTAAGGAGAAATCCTGCCTTGTTGTTGAGCCTAAATGAGCCTCTGATTCTGCATTGATTATAGCACCCACAGATTTCCCACTAGGAATTCCCAGACTATTTGGTCACTAATTTCCTACATTTCCGAAAATTACTTTTCCTCCCATGGGCTGAGGAGGAAGTGGACTAAACTGTGCTCAGAAACACCAAAGACTAGGGAGGAAGCAATGAGAAAGATTTTAGAAATGTCATTGTTATGGGCTTTCTGGCAGACTAATAATTCTTTAGCTAGGGCTCTCAGGAAGGGAGGGGAGCCCTGAATTAATGCGTCCAACATCTTTGCTATAAATGAATGCTCTGCTTCTTCGGATTTTACTATTAAAAGGCAGTGTAGATATAGAATGCTGTCATGAAATGGTTTTCTCCCCACTTTAAAAGTCCTAAGACCAATATGGTCCACAGGTACAGGTTGATCCCTGACTGCTTTAGTACAAAATGCAGTACTGAAAATTTACTGGGTAGATAATTTGAACCAATAAGAGACCGATTCTTTTAAAAATTTGCTGTTCAGTTGTTCTAGTTGTGTCCAACTCTTCATGAGCCCATTTGGGGGTTTTCTTAGAAAAGATACTGGAGGGATAACTAGTTAGTGTAGTGGATAGAGCACCAGTCCTGAAGTCAGGAAGTCCTGAGTTTAAATCTGGTCTCAGAAGCTTAACATTCCCTAGCTGTGTGATCCTGGGCAAGTCACTTAACCCCAATGGCCTAGGGGGAAAAAAAAGATATGGAGTACTTTGCCATTTCCCTCTCCAGCTCATTTTACAGGTGAGGAAACTGAGACAGACAAGGTTAAGTGACTTACTTAGGGCCACACAGATTTGATTAGGAAGATGAATCTTCTTGACCCCACTCCTGGCACTCTATCCACTGTATCACCTAGTTGCCCAATAGTAAGTTGACACTTAATAAATGTTTCTTGATTCTTATTTAATACTTACGTGACCTGTGGTAAGTCACTTAACATTTTTGGACAGCTCAGTTTCTCATATGTAGATAAGGGAGTCAGAGTTGATGACCTTCAAGATCCATTGTGACTCTAAATTTATAACAAAACATTAGTGTAGGGTCCCTAGAACAAGTGGAGTTAACCAGAGAGAGATGCATTGTATTGATCGGTTAGTTGCTATTGCAATTCTTTATGTGTTTTCTTCATTTTCTGTGGTTTGAAATAAAGACTATCTTGTACCTGACCTATGCATTGTTCCCAGGAGAGCTTATAATTGAGCTGGGGAACTCTCCTAGTGGTACATTGGTAAATGTCTAAGAATTGACTCTCTGAACACCCACAACACTTTTAAATTTAATATGAATTATTAATATTTCTCCATCACTCTTTTATGTCTCTCCAATCAACAAAATAATAAATCAAAGCCTGATTTGTAACACTTTCTCATTCCCTAGGTATAAGTGCTCACACTCAAAATATAACTATTGGCTCCCACAATCTAGTTTGAGCTGGCTCCAATACCTCATGGGAACATAAGTACGAATTATATTCAAAGTACATAAAGAGAGTTCCCAAAGTCAACTGTGAATTGAGGAAAACTGAGTCAAAGAGTTATACTTTTTAAAAGGACTATGCCTAAGATTAAATCAACTAATCCTTAAGGTCTAGAGTCCTGGGCCCATGGATTAAGGTTTTATCTCCATTTTTCAATTTAGGGAACCGAAGCTCAGAGAGATCAAGTGTGGCTAGTCTAAGCTTTTATGGATAGTGTCAAAGGCAGGGTTCAAATCCTGTTCTGATTCCAAATTCAATCCTTTTTCAGCTATACCACACCAATTTTACAAAAAACCTTTTTTGAACTCCTATGTCAAAACTGACATTCTCTTCTTAATAAGGTGGCTTTACAATGCATAGAGTGCAGGGCCTAGAATCAAGAAGACTTATCTTCCAGAGTTCAAATATGGTCTTAGACCTGTACCACCTGTGTGCCCCTGAACAATTCACTTAACCCTGTTTATCTCGGTTTCCTCATCTGTAGAATGAGCTGAAGAAGGAAATAGCAAACCAAAGACCTAGGATCTTTGCCAAGAAAATCCCAAAAGGGGTTACAAAGAGTTGGACATGACTAAATTTATAGCATTGTGTCTGTACTTACAATTATTAGACATTATTTTTTACTACACATAGAAGACATATTTGTGGATTTTTAGAATGCTTATGTCTGAGAGACCCTCATTCTTTTCATTTCTAACTTTGCAAACTGCTACTCTCCAAATGTAAAATTATTATGAACTTTTCAAGAAATTTGGGAAAAGCATACAAACTTTAATGAATAATATTATATTACCTTCCAATGTCGCAGGATAAATATCTAGAGATGTGGTAATCTATTTTACCTTATTCATCTCCATGGTAGCCATGAAAGAAAAGGAACAACTTGTTTCTTATTGGCTTTATAGCCTGGAGAGTTTCTATGGATTTGAACGTTAATCATATAGCACCTGAATGAGGATGAGATTACTTCAGGGTAAGAGGCCTACTTTATTTAAAGTAAATTGAAATTATGGAGTGGACGTTCTACATGATTTCTTATGATATATAGATTGTTTTTTCTTCCAGAACACTTTTAGGAATGAATCACTCTAATTCCTTGAGGGCTGGGACCATGCTTTTGCCTTTATTTATGTTCCAACTTTCACTCTCTCCATACCCTCACCCTCTCCAACATAGTGCCTGGTACATAAGTCTTCAATAAATCCTTGTTAGCTAATTGATTAAATAGTCTTCCCTTAGATCAGGATGTGTGTGTGTGTGTGTGTGTGTGTGTGTGTGTGTGTGTGTGTGTGTGTGAGGCTAGTGACCTTTATTACAAATAATATTTTTAAATAAATAAAATACAATACAATAATCAAAATGTTACAGAAACAACTTAGCAAATGCTTTAGTTAGGCAAGAGATAATAGGTGATAGGTAAGAAATGGATTGAGAGATTTGATGATAGATGTCAACATAGGGTTAAATTGACTAATAATTGGGAGATCAAAAAAAGTACTGAGGGGTTAGGAACTGCATGAGGGCAAAGTATAGGTTAGGAGAGAAACAATAAGAGAGTGTGGTCAGCTAGGGGAATGTCAGAAGCAAGTGGAACACTTATAGGCAATGGTGAGACCTACTATGTGAGCATGTGGCTGAGGTGGAGTGACGTGGTAGCTCATGGGATTTAAAGAGGCTGAAGAATTGGGAGGTTACAAAATTCGAAGGAACCTCAGTATGTTTGCTAGCCAGCCAATATGAGGCCAGGCATTGGGGAGGAAAAGAAGATGTTGAACTTTATTTTCTCTTAGAAGAAAACATTATTAATATAACTACAGCAATCTAGTTGTATAGGCTAAACATGTTTGATTTTTTTCACTAATTTGGCATTTGAATTTACCTTCAGTTTCCCTAACTGATGATGATATATTTAATTCAAGAAACATTAATTGTGGAAAACATTGTACTTGGTGTTGGGAACATGAAAACAAAAACAAGTTCCAGCCCTTTAAGGAATATAAATCTATTCAATTCAGTAAGCATTTCTTAAAGATTCATCTCCTCTCCTGGATCTTCCTTTAAGTCACACCCACTAACTGTGGGCGCCTCACAAGGGTTTGTCACTACCTCTTTTTTTCTCCCTCTATACTATCTCACTTGGTGATTTCATCAGCAAAAATGAATTCAGTTATCAACTCTATAACTCTTTTCTGATCTATAAACTCTCTTTTGACTTCCAGTTTCTCTAGACAAGTGACCATCTATCTCACCTTTACAAACTTCCAGTGATGGGGAACCTATCCAATTACCTCCTGAGCTAGCTTGTTTCACTTTTGATCAGCTCCCATAAGTTAGAAAGTTTCTCTTTATCTTGCAATGAAATCTTTCTCCTGATGTAAATTGCAGAGAATCCTGTTTCAGCTCAATAGTTCTTCCTTCTGGGGCCAGGAAAAGCAAATCTATTTCTTCTGTTCCTCCAGAATCCCAAACATACTTGAAAACAGTTAACTTTCCTCCAGGATGAACATCCCCAGTTCTTTCTATTTATTCCTCAAATGGCCCAGCTTCTAGAACCCTCAGGTTTTTCAGCACAGTTGAATGAATGGGGGAAAAAGGCATTCATCAAGTACCAAATATATGTCAAGCATTGTGCTAGGCACTGGAGATGATTCTAGTAGATTTTTTTTTTTCTATTAGCAGAGGTGAAATATAAAGTAGAACCAAGGAAGGGACTCTTATCTAGGTAGGTCCGAGATGGTGAGTGCAATCATAAGGCAATCTAATTGTCACAATTTTTCCCCTCAACTGTAGCTTTGGGTTAAGCTACACAAACTAATAAATAAAATTTTGACAAAATTTTGAGTTTGTATACTATGTCAGTATTAAATTTTTTTATTTTTTCTGTTTTTTTTCCCCAAAACTTATAAAAAAAGTGAACCAACTTTTTGGTTTAAAAGATGGTGTGCATTACTATGACTGCTGTTCCCAGAGCAAGAGGTGGAAAGTGCAGGTGTCAGGGATGCAAATTAGTGGTGGAGGTTATACTTTACCGCTACAGGTAGATACCAAAATATCCAGGGTGGGTGATTATATGGGTTGGAGGTATGGTTCGGGACTTGCTTGATATAGTAGTTGGGTGGATTTAAAGTCATTCACTTGACAACTCAGCCCTTTCTAAAATGGAATCTGAGGGTCGGAGTAAGAGATGAATGGTCTCCAGAGGGCTAGGGTGTGGAGGGTGTAGTTCCAGATGGATGGAAGAGATAGTGCCAGGACAGATGGTGTGATGCTTGTAGTGAGTGGCTAGATGTTATGTGAAGAATGGTCTGTAAATGTCTCTTTTAAAATATGGTACCCAGAGCTACAACTAATCCTTCGGTTATGATCTGACTGAGGTGGAGTATGAGTGGGCGATCACTTCCCTTATTCTGGACATTATGTCTTAAATAATGCAAGCAAAGGTTATGTTAGTCATTGTTGTTCCAATTGATTCATATAAAATTTGTAATCAACTAAAAGCCTTAGATCTTTTTCATGAAAACTGTGTTTTTGTCCTATTGCTTCCCCCCTCTTATACTTAGGCAGTTGATTTAAAAAAAAAACAACCCACAAATGTAGGACTTTACATTTATTGCTATTAAATCTCATCAGGCTAAAACAATAGACTAAATCAATAAGAAGAAAATTTTATTTTGATACTTACCATTAATGCATACTTGGGGCACTCCATTAGAAACCTTCCCAATTGACATTGATCCATTAATGACTACTCTTTGGATTCAGTCATTCAACTAGGTCTGAATCCATTTAACTCTACTATCATTCAAGCCCACATCTTTCTAGCTTTTCCACTGAGTTATCAAGGAAGACTTCTTCAGAAGCTTTGTTGAAATATATGTATTTTATATATAGATGTTTTCTGATTTAGCAATCTACTCCATCAAAAAGGGAAGTGAGATTATTTGGCATAGCCTGCTTTTGATAAAGCCAGGCTGGCTCTTAATGGTCACCACACAACCCTTTCCAAATTCTCACAAAACATTCCTTTTAATAATACAATTTAGATCAGAGCTATCAAACATGACACTTGCCCTCCCTCAAGTACCATTGAACCAAATTAAAATATAATTGGGAAATATTTAACAAAATAGAAAAATAATAGAGAAAATATTAATAATATGTGGTTTTCTAATTCAATTTGTGACATGTAAGAGGCACAATTTAGTAATTCCTAATTTTTTTTGAGCTTTACACCAGTGGTTTAGATTCTCTTAAGCATTGAAGTCAATTTTGTCGGTCTATACTTTGGAAACTAGACTCCTTTTCCTTTTGGGAAATGTTAGCCAATCTCTGGGCTTGTAGCACTTCTATTCCTCATGAATTTTCAAAGATGTTCAAAACAACCATGCCTTAACAATCATACCTATTCAAATGCTAAATGGTCTTCCTTAACTTCATTTTGATCATGTCAACTCTCCAATCAACAAACTCCAGTGGCTTCAAGTACAAAATCTTGTATAAAAGGTCATCCCTTCATGATATGGTTCCTTCTCACCTTTCTAGTCTTCTTCTACTTTACTCCCCTCTAAGCTCTATAGAATCTAGAAGCACTCATCTTCTTGTCATTCTCACATGATATTCTAGCTTTTTGTTGGCTGTCCAGTCACTACCCCTTGCTAGAATGCTCTCCCTCCTCATCTTTACCTCTTGGCTTCCTTGGGTTTCTTTGAGTCACAGCTCAAATCTCACCTTTGGCAAAATGTCTTTCCCAGGCTCTTGTAAGGCTGATGCCTTCTCTGATAAATTACTTCCATTTAGTCCTGAATATGTCTTGTATGTAAATAGTTGTGTGTATGCAGTCACCCTGAGCTTCTTGAGGGAAGGGACTATTTTTGGCCTTTTTTTGTTAAGCCTTACACAATAAAGTATGTAGCACAAAGAAGGATTTAAGAAATATTTGCTGAATGGGCTGGCTTGTTTTTCCCACATTCTGGGATATAGTTTATCAAGTTCTAATGATTTAAGTCAGTTCTGGACAACTAGAGAAATAATAGGGCAGCTAGGTGATACCATAGTACACAGAGCTCTGAGCCTGGAGCCAGGAAGATTTATTTTCCTGAGTTCAAATCTGGAGTCAGACACTCACTAGCTGTGTGACCCTGGATAAGTCACTTAACCCTATTTGCCTTAGTTATCTCATCTGTAAAATGAGCTGGAAAAGAAATGTCCAATTAGTCCAGAATCTTTGTCAAGAAAACTCCAAATGGGTCCTGAAGAATTAGGCACAGTTGCAAGTGTCATGTGTAAAGAACAAGAAGACCAATAGTTATGGACTTGTAGAATATGTGGAGGAGAATATGGTATAAGAATACTGGAATGGTATTAAGGAACCAGGTTAAGAAGGGCTTTCAATGCCAAACAGAGGATTTATCAATTTATTCTGGAGTTAATAGGGAGAACTGAAATTTAATCAATAATGGCATTCTTAAACTTGTGTTTTAAGAGAATAATTTTAGCAGCTGAATGGAAGATGAATTGGAATAGGGAAAGAATTGAGGCAGAGACCACCCAGCTGGCTATGGAAATATCCATGTGTGAAGTGGTAAAAGATTGCATAAGAAGATATGAGTGGAATGAAAGGGAAGTATTTCCCTGCTACCTGTCTCTATAGAGCCAAGAAGTCAAATGACAGAGTAGAAAGAACTGAATTCAAATTCAACTTCAGACATTTACTAGCTGTGGAATTCTGGACAAGTCATTTCTTTATGCCTTAGTTTTCTTATCTATAAAATAGGCATAATAATAGCACCTACTTCTCAGGATTATTGTGAGATCAAGTGAGGCAATATTTGTATATATATATAAATGATGTTGTTAATATTATTGTTATTATAATTGTAGTACCAATAGTAGTAGTAATAATAGTAGTAGTGTTAGGGGGAGGAGGAGGAGAAGTAAGAATAGATTATATACCTGACTCCCATGCTGGATGCTGTGATCCTGTCATGTCATATCAATAAACAATACTCTGAATGCATACTCAAACCTCAGAGATTAGTGAGCCATGCATTGTTGACTTTTGTCCTAACCCTCACAGCTAATTTAAATTCATTTTTACTCTCCATTCTCACACAAACCTCAGCCTTCCAAGACCTGTAAACCTTAGGAACAGCTTCTTCTCGTGGGCAAATGCACATTTCACTACCATCCCTTACAAGGAGCCAAGTGGTCTCACCTGTTTATTGAAGTACCCCCATATTATTCATATCAGCATTAGTGTCTAAATCACATCCAAGCAAAAAGCTCTCAGAATATATCAAGGAGTTCCTCAGGACCCTCTATCACAGCAAATTGAACTCTCATTCATTTTCTCAAGTGTAATATCTCTTTCAGCCTAAATGTTAGTACCACATCAATTTGTAAAGCTGTGGGTATCAATTCACTGATACTCATGTTACCTCCTTCCTGTAAGGATGAGGATTCTAGGGTTGTTAGGATTCTAGAATAGGACTTGAAGAAGACTTGTAGAATATCTGAGTAGTTTGATTAATTAAAGGTCACTTAGTTCAGCCTCCACCAAAGGCAGGACTACCTTCTACCTCTCTTTCCTTGACAAATTAAGCCTTTTACTAAGTATTTTCTGCAATAGGGAACTTCATGCTCCATGAGGCAGCTCAGAATTATTGGGCAGAAATGGTTTTTAAAAATTATTTTTCTAATTACATGTAAAAACAATTTATATTCATGTTTCAAAATTTCAAATTCTAAGTTCTACCTTCCCCATTGAGAAGACAAGCAATTTGAGATAACTCATGCATATGCAGTCATAAAAACACATTTTCATATTAGTTATGTTGTGAAAGAAAACAGGCCAAAAATAATAAAAAATAAAGTGAGAAAGAGTATGCTTTGATCTGTATTCAGGTTCCATCAGTTCTCTCTCTGGAGGTAAATACCATTTTCCATCAAGAGTCCTTCAGAATTATCCTGTATTCTGAGAATAGTTAAGGCATTTATCTTTGATCACCATAACATGTTTCTGGTTCTATTCACCTCACTTTGTGTGTCAGTTTGTGTAAGTCTTCCCAGATTTTTTTAAAGCATTTTTCAGCAGATTAGATTTAAAATATTGAACCCTGTAATTCCAGTTCTGACATATTTCTTATCATAAGAAACATATTAAGAGGGCAGCTCCGATCCCAGCTTTAATCTTGCTTTTCTGTGTAACCTTCAATATGCTTTTGATCCTTTTATTGCTTCTCACATCCTATAGTTAGAAATGATCAATTCAACAAAAATTTTTAAAAGTGAGATGATATTTGGATCTATGATTTCAATTGTATGGGAAGCTACTAGTGCAGAACTTCCTTCTAACAATTCAGATTGACAAGTCCTTTGTAAGTTAATATCTTACAACTAGAGTTGCCTGTGACACTGAGAAAGTCTTAACCCAGGGCACAGTGTTACTTGCCTATATTTCCAGCTACTGGGGGAGATTGAGGTCAATGAATCATCTGGACTCAGTGGTTCTGAACAGAGTAGGGCTAAAGTCTGCAAGGTCTGTACCCAAATAGTGAGCTCCTAGGAGCCTTTCAGATACGAAAGGAGGGGTGAATCATCCAAGTTACACATAGAGCAGATTAATTGGTGGGCCTGGGCCTCTCAGTAACCACTGAACTTCCAGGTCAGGTGAGATAGACACTTTATTATTATTATTTTTTAAAGACAAAAACCTCTCTCAAACTCAGTTTCCTCGTCTGTAATATGAGAATAATAATAGTATCTTTCTCAAAGGGTAAGGATGAAAGGAGATAACACAGGAAAAGTGCGTTGCAAACTTGAAAGTGCTGTATACTATTATTCACAATGCCTAGTTAGGACAATTTTCTGCACATGGTTGACACTTGATTAAACAAACACTGGTAATATTCAGATTTTAATCCATTTCCCCTAGAGGAAGTCAAATGATTTTTCTTCATCAATCTCCTGAGAAATCCCAACTGCAGATGAGGTTCTCTAAACTCAATGATCCCAAAATAGCCTTAGATACTTCAGTATGGATAAATGAAAACAAAAAAACAAAAAACAAAAAACAAAAAAAAACTAAACATGCCCATTGATCTCATTTTGCCCCGCCCTGCACCCTACAGCAAGCATGTGGACCTAATTGGTTAATCACCAGCAAAAAGTGGCTATATAGAAAGAGATATTTAGTAAGTGAAAAATATTTTAATTGCTTTCCTATAGGGTTTAAAATCTGAGGTTGAATCATAGGAACCTTCCTATATATACTGAACTCAATCCAATTCAGTGGGTTTTTATCGTAGGCTGATTTTGTGTGATGGACAAATACAATATGAAAATTATAAAAGGAAAAGTGAATCACCACTACCAAAGATTCACAGATGGGCTCAAGTGCCAATGTTCCTTGTACTCTTTTCCTGACTTTGTTGTGAATTTTCAGTATTATTCAAGAAGTCTAATTGTCTTTCAAGGCCAAATGTTTTTCAGGCACCCAAAGGAATATTCAACATTTACTAGAGTCAAGATTTAATTCAGGTAGGATTTCATAAGTTCACTGGGATAGAAAGCTGGTCTTATAAAAAAAAAAAATCCAACCTTTTTTTTTTTTTTAAACTACTCAACTCATTAGAGCTCAGAAGAGAATAAGCATCTGTTTCTGTCTATATGATGCTAAAATATATGTCAATTCAATCAAACAAGTGAATGATTCAGTGAAAAAAACAAATCCGGTGGGTTCTCCACATGAATTGTCAGGCTGGTTCAGATAAAAATAATTTGTTCAGTACTCTTTTGTTGATTTAGCCAGATGTCTTTCCAGAGGTCCCAAGAAATGAGTTTTCAAAGTCATTTGGCAGTATGGTATGGTAGATAGAGAAAGGACAGTCTGAGTTCAAAACAAGCTTCAGATAATTAGTAGCTATGTAAATTTGGGTAAGTCATACTCTTTGCCTCAGCTTCCTCATCTGTAAAATGGGGATAATAATAGCACCTGCCTCTCAGGATTGTTGTGAAGATCAGATGAGATAATATTTATAAAGTATTTTATACATCTTAAAGTGTTCTGTAAATGCCTTTCTCCCCTACATTGACTCTGGTGCTCTCAAGAAGAAAGAAGTTGAACCAGCTAGATGGTACAATGGATAGAACATTGACTCAGAATGATCTGAATTCAAAACCAGCCTCAGATACTAACTAGCTTTGGGCAAGTCACTTAATCCTGATTGTTTTAAAGAAAAAAAAAAAGAAGGAACTGGCATAGAAGGTATTATCCAATATATATTATCCATAAAAGCTTTTGATCAAATATTTGCAAGAGAATAAATTCCTGTGGTGCTCACTACAATATGCCTTGAGTTTTACCAGTTATGGTTCAAAACTCCTTCTAGGAGCCCAAGACTTTCACCTTCTCAGTGCTCCTCTTCAGCAGCAGTTCCTCCTGGTTTGGTGTTGGAAATGTCCACAATACCAGTTTTATCTATGAAGGGGCAGAGCCACTGCTGCTCCTGGAGAAGTAAAGAAAGGAGGATGAGGAGAAAGGAAATGGGGAAGGATTTCCAAAGCCTAAAAGAACTGGTCTGGAAGCCTGACTTTCTGGAAACTTTTTTTTTTTTTTTTGCCAACTTCAATGTTGAGAGTGCTAAAATTTCTTATGGCAAAGAATATAGTAGTGAAAGCATTGAGTCTCATTGGATGAGATTATAGTCTATAATCCTATGGCTCCATGATTCTGTTTTTCTATGTTTATTAACAGCATCAAAACAAGACCTATTATTAAGATCCCTTCTCATATTTGTGCCTGCAATTGGCTTTCAAAATATGAACAAGCTTCTAGTGGTAGTCCTAAATTACTAGCCTATATATTATTGGTAAATGTCCAAAAGAATATGCAAAATAATGTCTCTGTGAAAAAACCTTGCCCTTTTAAAAAAATTCTCTCTTCTTTCTATCCCAGTGAACCTTGTGAGCCAGGTAGATGGAATTTTTCCAGGAAAATTGTTAATCAGAACCTAAAAATGACTGAGTGGTAGTGTTTGTTGTTGTTGTTGTTGTTGTTTTTGAGAAGAATAAGTAGGCAATTGAAACAAAGAATTAGAAAATGACTAATGTGAAATAGCATGGAGAGGGTAATTAGGGAGCAAAGTAAAAGAAAAAAAAATAAGAAAAAGAAGAGATGGCTAATGTGAATAACAGGGAGAAGGTAAGTGAACAAAAATAAATAAAAGCAAACTTAAAATAAAATTTAAAATTATAAAATGTGATAAAAAGTATAAAAAGAGGTTAAATGAGAAACGAAAAAGTAAATTTAAAATTAAAAAAGTAAAATAAAATTTAAAATTATAAAATATAATGAAAAAAATAAAAATTGTTTAAAAAGTATGTCACATACTAAAAAGTCAATGACAACTGAGAATTCCTTTATTCTAAGGGTATTCACAAAATACCAAAAGATCCCTCCTGAGGATGATTTATAGAAAGATATGTACACAAGTTTCATAGGATAGGCAGGCATGGATAGGGTCATAAGAACAATTATTCTTGTTAATTTCAGGGTAGTTTTTTTTTCTTTTTTTTTTTAAATGAAAAAAAAACTAAGCATGGATTAATTTTTCAACATTAACCCTTGCAAAACCTTGTGTTACATTTTTTCTCCCCCCTTCCTTCCACTCCCTCCCCTAGAGGGCAAGTAATCCAATATGTGTTAAAGATGGTGAAACTATATGTTAAATCCAATATATGCATACATATTTAAACAGTTATCTTGCTGCACAAGAAAAATCAAATCACAAAGGAAAAAAATGAGAAAAAAAATGTAAGCAAACAACAACAAAAAGAGTGAGAATGCTATGTTGTGATCCATACTCAATTCCCCCATCCTCTCTCTGGGTGTATATGGCTCTCTTCATCCCAAGATTATTGGAACTGTAGGCTGGTTTTTTCTTTAAAAAATACTGAAATTTCCCTTAATACTTACTTGTTCCTGGGGGCTAAGGTTCAAACCATGATTTTAGCTTCTTTGTGGTCCAAATACAAAAAGCAGCAAAAGAGGAATGAGCGGATTTTCTCTCAGGCAACTCTAGTGTAATTGTTTGCTTAGTGAATTCTGGATTAATAAGACTCCTTTACATTGCTGCAGTATAGTACCCAATGGTCATCGACAATTCTTTCTTAGGAAAGGCTTATAAAATCAAAGGATAGAGTTGGTAGATGTCTTGCTTTCTGGAAACATGGAGAGATGAAACTGTCTATCTAACCTGTGTTGAAGAACAGGGTGGGTGATACCTTAATAAAGGCCTCCAAAGGGATAAAGATTTAGTATTTTCCTTATTTGGAGACTCCAAGGAAAATGGAATCTTTGTCTGTGGGCTGGTGAATATTGAGTAAGTGGTGGTAAAGGGTGATTCTTGATATGTCTGTCCTACCAGGACAGGTTGCATGTAAGAGGGCAATGACTTGGTTAGAGTTGACCCTGATTCATGAAGAGTATTGATGACTCTAACTGAAGCATCATTATCTATTTTGTGATCATAATGTTCTAATTGTTGTTTTAACTCATTATTACCTCTTTAAATTGAGAAATAAGCTGAACTGCAAAGGTTGGTATCATTTGCCATAAGGACAAAATTGTTAAAATTTAGAGCTAAATTCTTCCAGATAAAACTTGAAATTTCTTGTCTTTGTTCTTCCCTATATTTAGTCTATATTTAGTCTCTCTTTAGGGGGTCATATTTCTTATTATATTTTTAGACTTAATTTCTGTTACTTTTTATTTTTTTCCAGGGCTGCTATGCCACGTTTCTAATGGCAATTAGATTAGAGTTATTCAGTAAAAATCTGAAAGCCATCTAATTAGGGGAATGCCTTCTGTAAGACATTTAGGATCTTGTCCCCAAGGGGTGTTATGCTGTAGGGGCTTCATTTACCCCACATAGACTAGACACATTTTTAAATAAAAGATCATTGAACCATCCTCAAACTTAATTGGTCAAGAAGACTAAGGCTATACTATTGATAATTGCTTTCTGTTGATCTAAGTACAGAAGTTAGCTCCCAAGAAGTATGGCGCTTACTCTTCAGACTGCATACGTGCTTCTGACTGGCATGGACATAGTCAACACAGAGGCTAGAAATTTAAATCCAAATATATCAATGTTCTGTTTTTGATGAATATTGTTTCCATATAATGGCTAAGCAAACTTTCTTTTATTAACTTTTAAATGGTCTATGAGCTTCTCATTTCCTGAGTCTAAGTCCCAGATTGGATTTATGATTACCTGGTCTACAATTGATGGTTGTGATATGCATTATTTAAGAATGTGCCTACATTTATAAAATGACAACTCTAGTAAGAGATATTAAAGAATCAGCTGAGGAAAAAGTTAATAAGAAGATGTATATGAAACAAGAAATATTTAGGAGCTGAATATAATTGTGAATCATACTTGATGATATAAAAAGGATAGTTTAGTTCAATGGGCAAGTGGTAGGAAAGTGTATTTTCCCTGAAGAAGTAAAGAGTAGACAAAGAGAATTAAAGTATTTTTAACCCAAGATTGTGGAGTGATTCTCTCTTTTCTAAGAAGACCTTCATTCTTGATTCAGAGAATCAGGAACTGTGACTACCATTATTAGGAGGCCCTATAGGTCTCTCTTCCTTGGGAACTTTTCCAAGAGAGCATGAAGATTAGCTTATTACAAGCAGATAACTCACATTTCCATGTTGTGGAATTAAATTCTGTATTTGATGAGAATTGTCTGGATTGCCTTATATTCTCTCTGTTTTCAAGTGCTTGTAGAGAAAAAAAAAAGTTATTTTCCCATGCAGTCTTTGTTAATTCTGAGAAGAAGGATAACAATGAAAGTTCTGACATTTACAGAATATTGTAAGCCAGAAAATGTAAATGTGTCTATTAGGTATATATTCAAACCACTCCCTCTCTTTACACCACCTGCTGCCAATTCCAAACTTAAATACTGATGTGCTTGATGGAGTGAAACTGACAGCTTCAGTGATGGAGACAGAAAAGGTGGCAAAAAACCTGTTTTTTTATTTTTACATTCTCAGATATTGCCCCTCACCCTCCAAAAAAGCATAGTGGAGTGGACAGGCATGCAATTGGGATGTTTCTGAATCAGTAAAAATCAAAGACTGGAAGTCCTAATTTATCATGTATTCAATGAAATATAATGGATTGTTTACAAGTAGAGGGGAGTCCAAGTTCTTAATGGATTACAAATGGGTGAAAATTTGTCTCATCAGCAAAGGGGAATTGCATTAGAATAAAAAATGTCTTCTAAATCACCTTCACACTGCTAAAATATAGAAAACTGAAGAGGCAGGATTTTTGGAAATGTTAAATTAAGAAAGTTGGACTCAGAAAATTGTGCTCACCATCATAATAGCACATAATCATTTTATGATTCTAAGTTACAAAATATCTCCACCCTATGAGATGAGATCAATTTCTGTCAACTCCCTTTATAGATGAGGAATCAAAGACCTGGAGGGCTGAACTGACTTCTTAAGTCACAAAGCTTATTATCAGGAGAGCTAAGACTATAACTCAAGTCTTTTGCATCTTTGCATAGTGACTTTCTCTCTAAATCATGCTGTTGTTAAATGACATTTCTTCCTCTAAAGGAGAGAAAAAGCTTAGAAATGAGAGCAGTTGTATAGTATACTAGGAAGAGAAGAATTATAGAAAAAGGAGAGGTGGGAGTTGCTGCATTTGAGTTGATAATCTAGGATACTGGGGAGTGTTTCTATTTTTGTTCATACTTGGGGCAACATTGTTCTCTTGAGAGTTTGGTTGAGGTAAGATAGCTGTAAAACTTTTTCTATATTGAACAGAGTATGGCTTCTTATCTCAATTGAATGTCTTTTAAGGGAAACCAAGAGAGAATGTTTTTGTAAAGGCAGGATGGTATAAAGAGCATCAACTGAGAAAAGTCAGATTCTATTCAGGATCTTGAACAAGTAATTAAATTTAAGCTTCAGTTTCTTTATTTTTAAAATGGTGGTAATAATGTGTCTTCATGTCTTCCTCATGTGGTTGTTCTGAAGATCAAATAAGATAATGGATGTAAAAACATGTTACAGTGATATAAATTTATATTTTGTGTATAAAAATAGAGAGAAGCAGTGTAACTTAGTGCATAGATAACCAAATTTGGAGTCAGGAAGATCATTTTTGACACATACTAAAAAATCTGACTTTTATATTTGGTCTTAGAATTAAATTCTTATTGTATACAATAACAACAATATTGTTTTAAGAACAACTTTGAACAAATAAGTTGTTTTGTTATTATTTGATTATTATAATTATCAAAATTAACTATAAAGGAATTTACGCTCTTGCTCTGATGGTGTTTATTCTTAAAATAATTTTCTGGACAGGTCCTTTAACCTTTCTAGGCTATTCTTTTCTGTTGCAGAGTACAAGCTGATCTATATGCGTAGACAGATTTCTCTCACCTGGGAATTCTCTCTATCCAGTTTCTCTCCCTGTATATAAAATATATACTTTATGTTTCAAATATATTCTATTTTAATTATATTTTCACATTCATAGACTTTATGGCATATGTGTATTTGTATTTTATAATATTTTATATTACTAATGAGGAAACATGGGCTAACAGTGTGCTAGATTTGAATCTAGGAATTCAAGAAGAATCAAATCCTACCTTCTTTACCTACAAAACTATGACCATGAACAAGGTACTTCATCTCAGTGAGCTTAATTTTCTGTTTGTAAAATGGGACTAATAATGCCTGGAATACTTATCTCAAAGGGCTATTGTGAAGCTCAAATAAGATCACATAAATGAAGCATTTTCCAAACTTTCAATCACATAAATATGTGATTTCAAAAATGATTATGATGATTATCATCAGGTTCCTAGATGCAATACTTCTAAAGATTGTGCTGCTTCCACATTCAGTATGGAAGTTGTTTAGGACAGCTCAAAATGCAACTGTTTGCAGGCTCATTTTGACTAACTCCAACTTCAACCTGTCACTTTACCTGCTAAGTTCCAGCACTGAGCCTCAGGAGGGCTGTTTGAAACCACCAGCATGACAGGCTGAGGACTTAAGAAAAAAAATCAACTTAGGGCAGGTATGAATTTAAATAGAAATGGAAAATATGACCAATTCTGAACTGCTTTATATTACTATGCCCCCTCTATGCTTTTGGAGGAAATATCCTGAGGACTTAGGTAAGTCTGGAAAATAACTTGGGAAAATATTCAGAGAATCATAATAATCATCATAATAGACATTTATAAGAAGAGATATTTGGTTCAAGAGAGCAAAATATTTTATAGATTTTTCAACAAAGAATTTGTCATCTCTACATTAAAACTATTTAAGAGTCTTTGAATTATACAGGGTCTCCCAAAAATCTTAGTGCCATTTTAAGCTTTAGTAGCCTAAAATGGCACTAAAATTTTTGAGACGTCTTGTATCATAAGCAGGATATCCTGCTTGATGGCTATCTGGTTGTAAATACCAGGTGTGGAATAACTGAGAAAGATCCACTCTACTTTTGATGCTTTGCCTGGTTTCAATTCCAAAGAAGATGCTCCTCTGAGGTCAAGTTCATCACCTTTCATCTCAGTGCCATGATGCTAACTTAAGCTTTGACTGATACCACCTCCCTCAGCCTCTTCTCCCCTTTAATTGGAGGAGTATCAAGTTCTTCCCAATGAATTTCCTTATAGAGGGTAGAAATTAGATTTTTTTTGGCTCAGAAACTGGACTTTTGGGTTTACTCCATTCTCCCTCTGCTACTCTTTCTAGTTTTAACTGCATGGGGCAAAGAAATCCTTTGTACTGGGTTCCTCTTGGTGTTCCCCCCACCCATTTTCTGCTTCTTTTTGTGTGTGATCTCCCTCAATTCTTATTAGAATATAAGCTCTTAAGGGCAGGTTCTGTTTTTCATTAAATTAATTTTATTCCTAGTATTTAGTGTCAATAGTTAATAAATACTTATTGGATCAGGAAGATGTATACTCACCCAAAGTATTCCTTACTGTGATGCAGGAGGTCCAGCACAAAGAATAACCTGAAGAGTAATTTCTTGTGAATGGTGTAAGATCCTCTATATCTGTTTGCAGATGACAGACTGATTGCATTGAACACAGTATCCTGGAAGAGATCTGTAATTATTCAAAGGAGTTTCACCTGACTATGGACACAGAAAAGACTACATGGATAAATAATGTCTATTACTCATATTATAACATGCATCTAGATTAACAACTTGTAGAGCTTGACTATTAGGACTATTAGGATTTGTATCTGGGACAATCATTAGAGACAATGAATTGGGTGCAGAGTTGAACAGAAAGAAAAGAGTGGACTGGGTTTACTTGGGAAATTGCAAAGTTTGACCTTCAGCTTTCCATAGAAGCAAGGGCCCTTATTTTAAATGCCAACATTCTGATGTGTCTTTCTGGCAAGAAATCATAGAATACAAAAGCTTCTAAAAAGTTAAAAATGCATAACGGTTATTGGAAATGGATTGTGATGAGTGTAAATACACTCTTACAATAACCAACAAGACTTCAAAGAAAAACAACTAAAAAATATATTATTTTAAAATTGCATGATTGTAAGACACTATGGGTTGGCTACATGGCACAAGTGAGGGATGATTGCACTCACCCTCAGAATGTCAGGGAAAACTGAGTAAGAATTTTAGAATATTGACTGAATCTCTTTGTAATGAACTCATGGGAGGGCATGGAAAAGAACTGAGCTTCACAGATAGGCAAGAATGGGTTGGGAAATTCCAAGTTGATGACATCACAGATCCATTTGAGTATCTAAGACTTTAAGGTTTGAAATTCATATTATGTACCTGATGTTGTTTGATCCTTGCTACTGATCCCCATTTCACAAATAAGGGAGATTAAGAGAGATCAAGAGAAAGATTTATGTGACTTGCTCTGGGTGACCCAATTAGCAAATGTGTAAGATTGAATTTGAGCTTAGGTTTATATACTTCAAATACAGAACTAAATTATTTTAGAAGTGGAAGGGGCATTAGATATTATATAACTCTTCCAATGAACACATGAAGAAGTTCATGCCTATTGAAATGAAATGGATAACTGAAGATCACACAGTGAGTGTGGGTGAGTCAGGAATAGAACCCATGTTTCCTAACTACTATTTTAGGCTGCTTCTGTTGTATATCCACTAGATGTGTATATACATTTACACAAATAGGGAATAAATCTATTAATCTGTAACATAATTTATATTTTTTTTGTAGTACATTCTATATAAAAAGCATCAGCTGGGTGAAAAGGGGCAAATGGGAAATACTTATGGAAGTGGAAAGAATATTAAAAGGTCATCTGGACCAGCTCTTTGCCCCTAGGTAGTCACTATGTAAATTCTTCATGACAGATGGTTGTCTATCATATTTTTTAAGATCTCTAGAGATAGAGCCTGTTGCAATGTTTAATCAACCTTGCAGTTAAAAAATTTTTAGTTATATTTACTTGCATAAAACAGGAGGGTATGATGGGATGATAGAGAATTATGCAAACATCTGGGTCCTGGTCCCTGGCTACTGTTGGCTAAGAGCAAAAAGACTTTAATTGAGAAATTATAATGGAGAAACTTCATGTAAGAAGTTGTCAGTATATTTTTATGTGACTGTGCTTGAGAAATAGCAATAGGGAAGAAAAACAAATACAGGTAAAATGGAAAGTAGTGCCTACATTTTGGAACATCAATGTTTCTCTTCTTTCAAGTTTCAGGTTTGATACAGGGGAAGAACTAGGAATCGGTTCTGCTAAAAGCCTTCATATTGGCCGAGCGAATATAATTAAGATGACAATACTCCCTAAACTAATCTATTTATTTAGTGCTATACCAATCAGACTCCCAAGAAACTATTTTAATGACCTAGGAAAAATAACAACAGAATTCATATGGAACAACAAAAGGTCGAGAATTTCAAGGGAAGTAATGAAAAAAAAATTAAATTAAGGTGGTCTAGAACTGTATTATAAAGCAACAGTCACCAAAACCATTTGGTATTGGCTAAGAAATAGACTAGTTGATCAGTGGCATAGGTTAGGTTCACAGGTCAAGATAGTGAATAAAAATAGCAATCTAGTGTTTGACAAACCCAAAGATCCCAAATTTTGGGATTAGAATTCATTATTTGACAAAAACTGTTGGGAAAACTGGAAATTAGTATGGCAGAAACTAGGCATGGACCCACATTTAACACCATATACTAAGATAAGATCAAAATGGGTCCAAGATTTAGGCATAAAGAACAAAATCATAAATAAATTGGAGGAACATGGGATAGTCTACCTCTCAGACTTGTGGAGGAGGAAGGAGTTTGTGTCCAAGGGAGAACTAAAGACCATTATTGATCACAAAATAGAACATTTTGATTACACCAAATTAAAAAGTTTCTGCACAAACAAAACTAATGCAAACAAGATTAGAAGGGAAGTAACAAATTGGGCAAACATTTTTACAGTTAAAGGTTCTGATAAAGGCCTCATCTCCAAAATATAAAGAGAATTGACTTCAATTTATAAGAAATCAAGCCATTCTCCAATTGATAAATGGTCAAAGGATATGAATAGACAATTTTCAGATGATGAAATTGAAACTATTTCCACTCATATGAAAGTGTTCTAAATCACTATTGATCAAAGAAATGCAAATTAAGACAACTCTGAGATACCATTACACACCTGTCAGATTGGCTAAGATGACAGGATCAAATAAGGATGAATGTTGGAGGGGCTGTGGGACACTGATGCATTGTTGGTGGAGTTGTGAAAGAATCCAACCATTCTGGAGAGCAATCTGGAACTATGCCCAAAAAGTTATCAAAATGTGCATATCCTTTGACCCAGCAGTGCTACTCCTGGGCTTATATCCCAAGGAAATACTAAAGAAGGGAAAGGGACCTGTATGTGCCAAAATGTTTGTGGCAGCCCTTTTCATAGTGGCTAGAAACAGGAAAATGAATGGATGTCCATCAATTGGAGAATGGTTGGGTAAATTATGGTATATGAATGTTATGGAATATTATTGTTCTGTAAGAAATGACCAACAGGAGGAATACAGAGAGGCTTGGAGAGACTTACATCAACTGATGCTAAGTGAAATGAGCAGAACCAGAAGATCATTATACACTTCAACAATGATACTGTATGAGGATGTATTCTGATGGAAGTGGATATCTTCAACATAGAGAAGAGCTAATCCAATTCCAATTGATCAATGATGGACAGAATCAGCTACATCCAGAAAAGGAACACTGGGAAATGAGTGTAAACTGTGAGCATTTTTTTTTGTTTGTTTTGTTTCTCTTCCCAGATTATTTTTACCTTGAGAATACAATCCTTCCTTTGCAACAACAACAACAACAAAATTTGGTTCTGCACATATATATAGTACCTAGGATATACTATAAGATATTTAATATGTATGGGAATGCCTGCCAGCTAGGGGAGGGGGTGGAGGGAAGGAGGGGAAAAACTCGGAACAGAAGGGAGTACAAGGGATAATGTTGTAAAAAAATTTTTTTACCTATGCATATGTACTGTCAAAGAAAATGTTATAATTATAAAAATTAATAAAAAACAAAATAAAACAAAAAACAAAACAACAACAATAACAACAACAACAACAACAAAAAAGTCTTCATATTTGTTTCCTTTCCCTGACAAGCATTAAAAGCTCAAACAAATATCCCAGTTGGTCAAGTTAAGAACTGACAGAGTCCAACTTCTGAAACTATGGTTTACTGTTGTGTCCTCATTAGTACCCTGGATATCTTAGAATCAGCCGGAGTCAGGATAAGCAAAAGTCTTTATCCTTGGTCTTTTGAGGTTGCTGTCAGGGGATTAGATATAGGAATCTCCACACCTCCTTTCTCTCTCTCCACCACCAAAGAATGATCCTGCTTATCCTACTCCATCTTCTGATCTCTCTTTCCTTTCTTTGTCCACACCCACAGATTGAGCCAGCACAGAATAGTTGGGGAGGGTCATTCTCCAAGCATATATGGTTTTTTTTTTTTTTTTTTTTTTTTGTTTTGTTTTGTTTTTTTGTTTTTTAATTTAATTAATTTATTTATTTAATTTTTTAAATTAATTTTTATAATTATAACATTTTCTTTGACAGTACATATTCATAGGTATTTTTTTTTTTTTTACAATATTATCCGTTGTACTCCCTTCTGTTCCAAATTTTTCCCCTCCTTCCCTCCACTCCCTCCCCTAGAGGGTAGGCATTCCCATACATATTAAATATCTTATAGTATATCCTAGGTACAATATATATGTGCAGAACCAAATTTTGTTGTTGTTGTTGTTGCAAAGGAAGAATTGTATTCGGAAGCTAAAAATAATCTGGGAAGAAAAACAAAACAAAACAAAACAGTGCTCACAGTTTATATTCATTTCCCAGTGTTCCTTTTCTGGATGTAGCTGATTCTGTCCATCATTGATCAATTGGAAATGGATTAGCTCTTCTCCATGTTGAAGATATCCACTTCCATCAGAATACATCCTCATACAGTATCATTGTTGAAGTGTATAATGATCTTCTGGTTCTGCTCATTTCACTTAACATCAGTTGATGTAAGTCTCTCCAAGCCTCTCTGTATTCCTCCTTTTGGTCATTTACCCAACCATTCTCCAATTGATGGACATCCATTCATTTTCCAGTTTCTAGCCACTATGAAAAGGGCTACCATAAACATTTTGGCACATATAGGTCCCTTTCCCTTCTTTAGTATTTCCTTGGGATATAAGCCCAGGAGTAGCACTGCTGGGTCAAAGGATATGCACATTTTGATAACTTTTTGGGCATAGTTCCAGATTGCTCTCCAGAATGGTTGGATTCTTTCACAACTCCACCAACAATGCATCAGTGTCCCAGTTTTCCCACATCCCCTCCAACATTCATCCTTATTTGATCCTGTCATCTTAGCCAATCTGACAGGTGTGTAATGGTATCTCAGAGTTGTCTTAATTTGCATTTCTTTGATCAATAGTGATTTAGAACACTTTCATATGAGTGGAAATAGTTTCAATTTCATCATCTGAAAATTGTCTATTCATATCCTTTGACCATTTATCAATTGGAGAATGGCTTGATTTCTTATAAATTGAAGTCAATTCTCTTTATATTTTGGAGATGAGGCCTTTATCAGAACCTTTAACTGTAAAAATGTTTGCCCAATTTGTTACTTCCCTTCTAATCTTGTTTGCATTAGTTTTGTTTGTGCAGAAACTTTTTAATTTGGTGTAATCAAAATGTTCTATTTTGTGATCAATAATGGTCTTTAGTTCTCCCTTGGACACAAACTCCTTCCTCCTCCACAAGTCTGAGAGGTAGACTATCCCATGTTCCTCCAATTTATTTATGATTTTGTTCTTTATGCCTAAATCTTGGACCCATTTTGATCTTATCTTAGTATATGGTGTTAAATGTGGGTTCCAAGCATATGTTAATAGAGAATTGTCCAATTGGTAATTAGCCTTAAATTGCTAGGTTATCTGGGTTAAGTCCATCTCCTCAGTTCTAGCCCTTTACAGTTTACAACCCCATATGGGGGGTCTCATATCTGAATGTGGAGGTCATGAAATTATAATTTATCATCAGCAAATGTTACCTACTTTACATACCTATATATTGGGGAATAAAAAATTATTGGATGAAAAGGAATCATCCCAATATACAGGAGATGGGAGAAAGCCAGAGATAGGAAAGGGATAAGGGGGCATCTGTAGGGCCATAAATCAATAAGTTTTGAATTCCTTTCTTTGCCCTTTTATGCCAGTTAGTGGCAAGGTTCTATGTTCACTCTCCTAAAATACACACACACACACACACACACACACACACACACACACACACACTTCAGGTCCCTGGAATTTGGCTTCCTCTTCCCCTTAGGGTTGAAAGGTAATCTTAAGGGACAATAGAGTGATTGTTATAAGCTATTAGCTCAATCTCCTTTCTCCCAATATTAATTACATCAATATAGTCTAACAAATTAATATCAATTAACTACTACAAAAAATATTTACTAAAAAAATTGAGAAATACAAGAACTTCTCTGCAAACTGAAGGAACAGCCTTCCTTCTATCACTCCCAGGGGACAGTGGACTCAAATTTAAAATAGCAGCTACAAAGCATTCATTCCACCAAATTTACTTCTGAATGTGATTAGAATCACTGGACCAATAATTCTCTTGATGTAGTTTCAGAGCCTTGACTCCTGGGTTAATCTGCTGTTAGGCTCTGTCCAATAGTCTACTCCTCAGGTCTGTATTAGTACATCAGATTTAAATGCAGACAAATTCTGGTATAGATTTGTCACATAATCATTACTCTTCCCAATCTTTCTAAGTCTCACAAGGCCCTGTGTCAAAGAAAAGAAGACACAAACAGGAGTTAGCTCACATACAGAGGCTGGTTTATCAAGGAAGCCATTTAATCAAAGGCATCCTTAACAGGGAAGAGCTACCCTGATTCTCCAGAAGTAAGAGAACAATCCTTAAACTTCATGGCCAACAGGAAGGAAAGTAAAAAAAGAAAATCTTCATTGGAGTCTTTTTATAAGTGCTCTTAGTTCTGGTTCAGTAGTCAATCAACAGGCCCCTCTTTATCAAATGGTAAGTAGAAAAGACAGAGTCAGCCCGGTGAACTACTTCTATGTCATCATGAACTTCCAACAGCTGGCTCACCAAACATCCACTGCAAATGCTGCTAGGAGTGGGTTCTCATTGGCGAGTCCCTGATTATACTTTTCATCTTACTTAAAATTTTTAAAATTGTCCTTGGTGAATCAGTCAGGGTGTATTTTGAAGCCATTGTCTCCAATTCAGAACACTGTATCCTCAGTTCAAAACAGACCTTTGGAATACTGAAAAGGTGAAAATATTCTTTCTAAAGGCTCCCTAGTGCTAGGCAGGAAAAAGTCTCAAAACAGTCAATGTGGCAGAACTCTTACACAGTCCCACCTATAGAAGCAAATGTCATAATTGGCCCAAATACAGATTTATCAAAATTCTACGTCCAACACTTTACAAAGTTTATCAAAGAATTCTGTTTACTTTTTACGTAAAAAGAGCCAGTCAGTACTTGGAATGGCTTTCCTTGACCCAATGATAATAAAGAGGGAAAAAACCCAAAGACAATCAGCATTCCTGTCTTAGGAAAAAATGTTCATGCAATTGGAGTTTTTGATTCTCATGTCTTTCTTAAATTCATGTATCTTATGTTTATGTTGAGAGAGTAGATTTTTCTTATAGTTTTGTTTGCTTGGCTTCAATATGCAAGATTTGAAGTATCCAGAATTGCTTCCTGATTGATAGCCCAGCTCATGTGGTCTGTGATGTTAGGCAATCCCCAGACTCTTGTATGAAACTTAAGCTTCTGAGGTCTTACCCATATTAACTATCAGAAAGCAATGTCTAGGGACAGGAAGAAAAATAAAAGGAGGTTGTGGTGGGGAGAAGCAAAATACCTCACAGGCAAAGCAGACCTATAAAATAATTTATATAGCTAGGAGCAAGATGGTCATTCATTCATGTATTCTCTCAACTAATATTTATTGAGAGCTTGATTTATGGAATAGTACTTGGCATTGTGGGAGACAAAAGATAAACAGCAAATACCCAGTGGCTGGGAAATAATTGAACAAAGTTGTAGTACATGAATATAATGGAACATTAATGTAATGTAAGAAATAATGACCATGATGAGTCTGGAAAATCACAGAAAGATTTATAAGAACTGATGCTAAGTAAAGTAAGTAGATCCAGGCAAATAATATACATAATGATAATTGCTTGTGGGATTTGGAGACTTTTCTGTGCTGATCAAGAAACCAGGAAACCACAGGTCAGTTATTAGAATTACTCACATTAGAGTGCTTTAGGATCATGTCTGAATCTTATGGTTCTGTGGTCCTTACCTATATCTTACTAGAGGGAGTAAACAATGTGGGAGAAAACAGAATTTGATACATCTTGGTCCTATAACAGTTATATATTTATGTTTTGAATATTTTGATGAGTATAACTTTCAATTTCAACTAAATCATAAAGGGACAAACAAAACCCCTAATAATAAGGTTCTAAAATGTTACAATTTTATTCATCAACTTCACTGCCCTGATTCTACACAATGCTTAGATTACTATAATATACTTTTAATATACTGTTATATGATGAGATAAAGTAGAGGAACACTTATTGTTAAATAATATCATTATTACAAAGTAATATTACAATGCTTTCTCATTAGATCGTGAGATCTTTGAGGGCAGGGACTTGACTTTGACTTTCTTTGTACCCCTAGAGTGTCTGGCACAAGTCGGAACTCAATAAATGTTTATTGACTGATTACTATGGGTCAAGCACTGTGCTAGTGATTTGGCAGATACTGAAAATAAGGAAGGGAAAAGAGATTTTAAAAAAAGAAGAGAATGGGGGCAACGAGTTGGTGTAGTGGATAGAGCACCAGCCCTGAAGTTAGAAGGACCTGAATTTAAATCCAGCCTTAGACCCTTAATGCTTCTTTGCTGTGTGACCCTGGGCAAGTCACTTACCCCCAATTGCCTAAAAAAAAAAAGAAAAGAAAAGAAAAGAAAAAAAGAAGAATATTTTCTCAAGTTAGTAAAGAGAACCCATGGCTGAGTGCTTAATTTTATTGGTCCAACAGTAAGTATTCTCTCTGAGGTAATATTACTTTTGCAAAGAACTGCAGCCCAGAACAATACACTTCCTGTTAGGCTGTTCTGACTATTCCATTCAGAGTAAAATCTCTAAGGGTTTGAAAATATTGATTAAAGAGGTAAGAATAATGGCTGACCACATTTCATTCTCATTATTCCCTGAATTAAAGGCATTTTCACATTTTTTTTTTTTCTCTAGGCTGTTACTCGGTACATAAGGCTTCTATTTTCCTCTGGCATCTAGGCATTAAGCTTTTAAAAAAAAGTAATGGCAGAATTCCTCCTTTGAGGAAGTGATAGCACTATAGGTGAAGCTAGAAATTAGGTTCAGAGAGAAGCTCTGCAAACTCTTGACCAGTAGAACCACATTTAATCAATGCTACCAATAAGATGAGCAGAACAGTCATACAGGATCAGCAGGGAACAAAGACTGTCAATCAGTACCACTGAGAGAGCCTGAATGACATATGACCAGCAGGGAGCAGACACAGCAAGAACAGAATCATGATAAAATCTCCAGAAAACATTGGTGGCTTTGCAGTAGCAGAGATGAACAGTTCCTTCACTTATATGCCCTAGCAATATATGTATTCTTAGTATGTGTCATTCTCTTTATTAACCTTGTACATTTCTGTTCCTTATATGTGTGCCTTCCAAAACATGTGCCCAGGCTACCTATGTTTGCTATTTGTTTCAGCTTTTTTTTCCATGAATATTTGTGAAACATTGTGGAGGAGGTGTTTTATTTCTACTTTATTTATTACAATAATATTATTAAATATACTAGAATTAATTATGTCTTCTGATTGACTAGTGAAGATAAACACATCAGTGAGGGCTCATGAACTATAGTTTTCAGTGGGTATGGGTCCACAGAGTACCTTAAATTTGGCATAGTCTTTTTTGGGATATCCACTGTTCAAACTGGGTTTGCCCTGATAAATATGGAAATATATTTAGAAGAATTGCACATGTTTTAACTATATTGGATGACTTGCTATCCAAGGGAAAGAGGATGAAAGGAGAAAAATTAGGAACACAAGGTTTTGCAAGGGTGAATGTCGAAAACTAACTTTGCATGTATTTTGAAAATAAAAAGCTATTATTTAAAAAAAACAACACAAATTGGGTATCCCCCCAGGTACTAATTATTGTGTCAAACTCCTGTATCATATTATCTCTATTTACATTCTACTAGATAAAAAAATAGATTTAATCTGGAAAACAATCTTAAAACAGTGAAATAAATTTTGGATGTGACTTTCAGTAAATATGAAATGAAAGTGGTAGGGATTGGACTTGTGATTTCACTGATACAAGGAATTCTAAGATTAAGAAAAATCCTTCTACTTAAGCAATTTATTGCCTCAGAGTATTTGCTAGAGCACTGGGAAGTTAGGACTTTTCTAGGGTCAGGATGTGTCAGAGAAGGCATTTGAACTCAGGATTTTCTGGTTTCTAGGCGATGTAAAGAATAATGATGTCGGTCAACCTTTTTTTTTTTTTGAGTTTTATTCTTATTTTATTCTTATAATAATAATAGCTTTATATTTTTCAAAATATATTCAAGGATAATTTTCAACATTCACCCTTGAAAAACCCCATGTTCCAAATTTTTCTCCCCCTCTCCTCTTTCCCCTAGATAGGAAGTCATTCAATATAGGTTAAATATGTGCAATTCTTCTAAACATGTTGAACCCTCTTTTTGATATCAAAAAGGCTTTTCAGGAATAGATAAATGAAGCATTTATTAAATACATTAATTTATATTAGAATTACTGCAAAGCACTCCTCGATTAGATTTGTGAGCTTCTTGGAGGCAGGGATTGACTTTTGCCTTTTTTTTTTTTTTTTTGGTATTCCTAGTGCTTAGCACAGTGTCTGGAACATAATAGGCACCTAATAAAAGTTTTTTGATTGATTACAACCAGAATCCCTGAGTTAGAGACCATATGGATAATCCCAGGTTGTAATCTAGCAGTTCCTGGTTCCCTTTTACTTCTCTAATGATTCTTTCTTGGATCTTCATCCATGCCATGCCTGCTAACTAAGAATATCCCTCAAGACTCTGTCCTGGGCTTTATTTTTACTTTCTATGCACAACGGACATCATCATTTCTGGATTCAATGCTCACTTCTATGCAGATGATTTCCATCTAGCCCTACTCATTCTTCTGAATTGTAGTCCCCATCACCAAGTGCTTGTTAGACATTTTAAACTTTATGTCTCATGGGCATCAACATTCCAAAATAAAACTTTATCATTTCCCTCCTCTTGCAAACCCTCTCCTATTGTGAACTTCTCTATTGCTATTAGGGAATCCTTCTGGTCATTCTTGATTCTTTTTGCTCACTCATACATTGCCAAACACTTGCCAAATCTTATTTCTCTAATATGAACTTAAGTTTGTTTATCTTCAGAAAGGAAATAAATAATGCCTATAGTACCTACCTTACCAGGTTATTATGAGGCTTAAATGAAATATGGTATTATATGTAAAATATTTTGCAAGCTAGGACTATGCAAAATCTAATATTCTTCCTCAGGTTAGACATCCCTTATTTCAACTGATCTTATTTGGCATAATTTTGATGCATATCACCATCCCAATTGTCTTTTAAAAATATTCTTCAGTTGGGCCAATGTCTTCCTCCCAAAGAGTCATGCCCACTCTTAATGTAATTATACAGTACTATGGTCTGATCATAGCAGAGTACAACAGGACTATCATTCCTAATCATGGATACTATATGTCTCTGAATTTCTCCTGCAATCATGTCTTTTTGATTGTCATATCACCCTGCTCATATTGTTCATATTTCATTAAACCTCTTCCCCCCCTTTTTCCAGCTAATCTATTGTCTACCCACTTTACTCCATTTTATATTTGTAAAGTTGATTGTTTTGATCCTAAATATAATACTACACATCTCTTTAAATGTCATCTTAATCATTTTGGATCTTTTTGAATTTCAACTTGTAACTCTTGTTCTGAGCTTTGATTCATCCACAAATTAAATAAGCAAGCTATCATCTATGCCTTTACCCAAATCACTTAAAAACATATTTAACAGCACAAAGCTTAAGATAGATCCTGGAGCATTTTAGTAGAGACTCACAAATCTAATTGAAGAGTACTTTACAGTAATAATACTATAGTGTCTTGTAGCCTACATTTCTTCACCATTCCACAAAAATAGCTTGAAGAATTGTCAAAGGCTTTACCTAGGTAAATGTGAAGGTTAATGGGCAATATATTGTTAACTCCCAAGTCCATATTTCTTGAATAGACACCATAAATAGACAATAAGTTTGACCCAGGATTGAATTCGAAGAAGAAAGTAGGCTGGCTTTTATTTGGAACACTGTGCAGTGTTTTCAAGAATCCCAAGCTGTTCTTTGACATAAATATCCATTTTTAAATACTAATATTTTTTTCCAGTGGTATTTTAAGGCTACAAATCATGAATATTACAAATTTCTAAGGATCCAAAGTTGTCGGTAAACCCAAAAGGCAATAAAGAGATTCATGGTGAGTTTAAATAGGCTCTAACATATTATTAATGATGACTTGTATGCAAGATGTGGAATAAAATCCAGGAAAAGGTTTACTAATGACATCGAAAGATAACAGATGAACTGCTTGAATGTTGCCCTGGTATCCATGAAATATTAACTTAGAGTGGTGGTTTTTTAAAGTGTAGGTGATGGTCCCCTGGGGTTTCTCAAGACCCTTTCATGAGGTCTGTGAGGTCAAAACTATTTTCATAATAATACCAAGACATTATTTGTATTTCAAAATACTCCTCTTCCTAACTACATATCTGGATGAGGCCAGATTTTCTTTATATACTTTCATTAAAATATTATATCTTGACAGATTGAATGTAGAAGCAAATATGAGAATCTAGTTGTCTTCTATTAAGCCAGATATTAAAGAGATTTGCAAAAATATGTAAAATAATGCCACTCTTCTCACTAAATATTTATTAGTTTGGAAAATAGTTGTTTTCATAAAAATGCTTTTTATATGTAACCCATTACATGTTAACATACAGTGGGTTTATTATTATTAATTTTTAATGAGTTAATATGTATTTTAGCAATTTATCAGTTTCCATTTTTAATATAGTAAATATCAATAGACAGCCTATGTAAATGAATACTCTTTGGTATTCTTTATCAAATGAAATAATATCTGAAAAGCTTTTAGCTTAATACCTGGCACATAGTAGGCATTTAATAAATGATTATTATCTTCCCTTCATCCATCCCTTTTTGATAATTTCTAAGAGAAAGAGGGAGTCTCCAGTGATTTTTAGAGTGAAAAGGTTCCTGAGACCTAGAGGAAACCTCTAGATCCTCTTGGGAGGGTTTTGGGGAGAAAAGACATAAAATCCATAGGATTAGGAAAGCATACATGGATTAAGATCCACATGGAAGAAGGGAATTAATTGATCTATATTGATGAATCCAATTAGAATGTAAGAAAAGCTACATAAACATAATAATGACACACAGATGTTTATCATGATATGATTATCTATGTGAACAGTAACTCTTTATATCAGCCTGAGGAATATCTGGTTAGCATACAGATGGAATGCTGCCTTATATGCCCTATTGTGCTTTCTAAACTTTCCCAATATTTCCATGTTGGCTTGTTTAACTGGAATTTTTTTTAAGCTAATAACTATAATTTGGATAAATTCCAAATGATAATGGCATAGAATTGCTTAGGGTGAGAAGTTTTATTTGAGAAGAAAAATGAGAATGTTACCTGAAACAACTGATGTGTTTGAAATGGTATTTGATTTCTCCTATGCAAAAAGCAGCTCCAATTATTTTTACTTACAGATAATACCATGGGAAGAAGAATTACCCATGTTTCTGAACATCTTTATGACCAATTAATTGAGATTAAAATTTTCTATTTTTTTCTTTGCAAATGGATGAAACAACAAACATTTAATTATGTGTGTACTGCATGAGAGACATTGTTGAAACTAATGTTAGGAATTTGTTACTTTGCAAATCTATTAATGTCAATGTCACATCAAGAGAAAATGGCTTATACATAAAAATGATCCAATGTGGGAGAATTGTACTGGGCCCTCTATTGATAAAACTCAATTGATATTAGGACAAAATGCAGGTCACTAGTAAAAATGTATGTCCTCATGAAATTTGGATATATTATATGTTATACAATCAGTTGTATCAAGAAATATATTTTTTTCCATATAAAATTTTTCAAGTGACTATAAGATTCATTAACTTCAAAAAACAGTCCATTAAAAGGTGGCTATAAGCAGACTGAGTATAGAGAGTTTCTATATGCTATATTATTCTATATTATTGAGAAACAGTCATGGTTTTCTTGTACCTGAGTATTTCTGATGGCATTTAAACAAAAAGAGGAGACTAGTTTTTCTTAAAGATAATAAATAAATGGAGAAAAAATAATTTTTAACAAAAATTTCCTGTTGAAATGTATTATTTCCTGAACATTCCGGAAAAACCCCTAAACATTTAAAATTAATCATGTCTAGATTCACAAATTCATACTTGGATCCAGAAAGATGAAACGATTAAATTTATATGAAATAGATATGGATAATATATTTTAAAATGTTATTTTGATATGTTTCCTAAATTAAAAAATATCTGTCCTCCCCAAGCATTTTTTAATGGGCACTTACCTGTTTCTGTCATCTTTGCTGAAGTGAATCCAGATTAGAGCTTTTAGAATTGTCTCAAAAACAAATGCAAGCCTTTTTGCCAGAAAACTATGAGCTTACATGTAACTTGTTGATCTGGAATACTGGAATTCCATTTTTTCTTATCTTGTCCCCACCCCCACATGCCTCCTCTCTCTGTTTCTCTCTGTCTCTGTCTGTCTGTCTGTCTCTCTTTCTCTCTCTCCCCCTCCCACTTTTACCCTTCTTTCCTCTCCTGTTTTCCTCCCCCACCTGCTTGTGAGGACATATATGTCCCAGAAAGACTCCTTCAGTTACATACAATTCTGTTTATGAAATGACATCATTGCCCCATTCATCATGCTTGTCTTGCTAGTGTTCTTCCAGTTAGTAGACTGAACTTTCAGAGTTTACACTTTTGAAAAGTGGAAGGATCTCAGTTTTAGGTATTGCCATATTTTTCCCATTTTATTTTATTTTGTTTGTCTTTTTTTTTTAAATAAAGCTATTTAAAGCTGGTGGATTAAACAGAATAAATTTCTAAATTGAAAAAAATCTCTGTCCTACATGAAAAAAAATTACTAATCATTTGGCTGTTATGCAAAAGCAATTCCTATTTAATTTTAAAGACTTAGATATTGCTAAATATAAATAAAGAACTCATTTTCCATGAAGTAAAAACTTTTTTGTACTCATATGAACAATAATAGTTATTATACCCATGATAATTCTTCAAAGTAGAAGTTTGAACCTGAAAATATTATGCTTTAACTACAAGTGACACAAAAAGTATCCCATAGTTTATCAAATTGTACTTTATTATTGTTCAAAATAACTTTTTTTTTGTGTGTGTGAAATGCAGTAACTGTTGCAAAGGAAAAATATCTATATCAATTCTTGAAAATAATAGTAACTATTAATGACACTATGTTTTGGTAAACTTTGTGCTGAAAAATGTCATCCATTACACTGATAATGCTGTGGTTATTTTATGTTATAAATGTCAAATTAGTAAATGATTTAAAAATATATTACATGTTTTGTTGCATGTTTAATGTTTGTGCAATAAAATTATAACCAATTTTTAATTCAGTTGAATAAAGTGAGCTATTTGAAATAAAATGTCATCTGAATAAAATTATTTAATGGAAAAATTTGCTAACGTTGTTTACTAAAAGGTAGGAAGAAGCAGGGCAATTTTTTAATACAAAAGAGGACATTGCTGCATAAAGTTTGGAAATTAGTGCAGTTAAAGTGTCATCGGATGAAGAAAAAAATTCTGATGGTTATCATTTCCTTCCTAAGGAAATCTTGATCACTTTAGATAGCTCTTGAACTTTGGAGCTCTCAATATCAGGAAAATCCATGAGGTAGTGCCTACAAGGCATAGAAACAGTCATTCCTGGAAACTTCAGTCTCTGGTTTATGATTAGGAAAGGAAACCAAAAGATAGAAGGTAGCAGGCAGATGGAAATCAAAATCCATGAACTCTCTACTCGGGCCACCTTGAAAAGCACAGGCATATCCCTATATGTTACTATTTTCTACCAAGAGAAATCTCCCTTGCAGCACTGTCCTCAAAGTTCAAGAAAGAAGAAAGCTAAGCTTTTTCACGACTTGCATTTATTGACCATTGGGAAAAGGAAGCTCTTCTGACACTTTCTTTATTTCATTTTCCTGTCAGCTGGAGGCAGCCTCAGTTACTGAGAACTAACTAGAAGAGACTTCAGTGTCTTCTCAACAAGGTGTTAGTGTATGCTTATAATACCTCTGTGGGAAGTATCCTTTTGGCAAAGGTCAGAGCCCTTAATCTCCTCAAGTGGATTGAGGAATTTAATCAAATTGATCACTGACTTCCCCGTTAGATTCTCTAAAAAGGATCAGGATAGACTAAGCAATCAGATAAAACCAAGCAATGGGGTTTGGAAATGGAAATAACTTCGGTTTACTGTTTCTCTTTAAGTCCTTTCCCTATCCAACCCAATTCACTACTCTGAGTCTCTCTTTAATTAGGGAGTTGGGCTAGATCATTTGCAAAGACCTTACTAGCTGTAATATTTCATGAACTTATCTTAGAGAGGTACAAAGGATCAATGCCATATTTCTAGAACTTAATTCCATTTAATCCACTTTGTTAAAAACAAAACGCTATGAATATCTGACATGTTTTTCCAAAGCCAGATAGAAATGGAAGTGTTTTGGTGTTTCCTTTCTGTTCATGTTGATAGAATAATGCTGTGAACTGGGAATAGCTTATACTGTGAACCAGCCATGGATATCTGAAGCTGGCTGCAGCTAACTCTTAAAATATACCACCTTTAGACCTTATTAAGGCAATTAGTTTTTAGACTTATTTAAATTGTCCCTGTATTATTTGGTTATAGTCTCTGCTTCAGAGGAATCATTCTATTAAATGGAAACTAGACCATTCACTGGAGCTATTTGTGAATAGCTTGGGTCCCACTCCTTGAAGCCTTGAAGCAATACTGCTTCCAGAATCTGTGAGTGTGTGGAGTCCTCCTCATCCTCCTCCTCCTCCTCCTCCTCCTCCTCCTCCTCCTCCTTCTCCTTCTCCTCCTCCTCCTCCTCCTCCTTCTCCTCCTCCTCCTCCTCCTCCTCCTCCTCCTCCTTCTCCTCCTCCTCCTCCTCCTCCTCCTCCTCCTCCTCCTCCTCCTCCTCCTCCTCCTCCTCCTCCTCCTCCTCCTCCTCCTCCTCCTCCTCCTCCTCCTCCTCCTCCTCCTCCTCCTCCTCCTCTTCCCTCCAACTTCTCCTTCTTCCCTTTTTCCTCTCTCCCCTTTTCTCCTCTCCATTTCTTTTCTCTCTTGTTCTTGCCCCTATTCCTCTCCTTTAATCCCCCTTTCCTCATATTCTCTGGAAATGGCTGGGAAAAAGACTTATCTGTTATTTCAAGCCTTTTTTATTTTAGTTAATATATCCAAAGTGAAACTATGACAGGTCCTTGATCCTAGTGTGATGTTATACTTTTGGGAAATTAAAAGGTCTAGAAGCCACCTTGTATATTCTTTAAAGTAAGACTTGAGAAGACTCAATAGAAAGAAAAAATGGGATGAATTCAGTCTTTTTGAGGGAGAACTCACATTCATAAGAAAATAGATGCTGATCTACTTGATCTCTAGCCTCAGATGGGAAAAGGTGTGAGAGCCCCTTCTGATCAAGAGCCTCTTTAGATGTTTTCTAAGAGAAGATTGACAGAGCCTGATAGAGTGACTTTCATTTGTGTAACATAAGGCAACTTCCATCTCCTGGTACCATCCTGATTTCTCTGATATAAAGAACTTCTGGTACACAGGAACAGCCTTGTCTTTGAGCCTAGACCTTCTATCTCCCACTGTACCTTTCCCTTGAGAGAATAGGAAGAGAAAAATCAGTGGGAAGTGGGACTCCCATCTCCAGCTATACCATTTCCTGCCTAATCTCCAAACTTCTGAGAAAAAAGTGAAGTTGTAAAATGGGGCCTCCCTTTTTGACTATCTGACTGGATACCTTGTATCTCATGTTGCTTTTATTTCCAGACTGGTTTTCAGTCTCCTCTGGGAAAAGGAGTGGTGCATTATTAGCTCATTGATAAATATTCTTACATTTACTCATGCTCTATCTATACCTCCTAATAATTCAGAAGCCTCCCCCCTCATAGGTCATTCTCCAGATGGTGGAGACCACCTGACATTTCTATTCCCTTCAACCCTTCCATCCAAAATTCCAACTTATTGCTACCCACCCCTCTCTTCCATAGTTCCATAAAATTCCACTTCATTCTGAATTTTTTCTTTTCCCATTCCTTCTATCTTCTATCTCTCATTGAAACCTGGCTCTCCTTTGATGAAACAGTCTCTTTCTCTATTCCTTCCAGTACTGATTGAACCTTCCTACACTTGCCTTTTCTGATTGAGGTCAGAGTTGGTATATTTTTTCTCTCCATTACCGCTTCCATATTTCCCCCCTGTCAACATCACTCAGTAACCTCTTTTCCTTTAAGGTTTTTGCATTATATTTACTACCCAATCGAAATCCTGGCAACTCTTGTTTATAGACCTCTCAGGTCATTCCCTTTCCTTTCTTAATGAGTTTAGTACCCAGTTCACAATTTTTCCCTTCCCAATTTTGCCCTTATGCTAGGATAATTTAGTATATATATGTATATATATACATATATATACTTTCTACACCCTATTTAGTTCCTCTTTCTGAAACTACTTACTTTCCATAAAAATGAGTTCCCTACCTCAGACACAGGCAAAGACAGTTATACCCTTTATCTTGCCATCATTGGCAAATGCACTTACTATACAGTATCATTACTGTACACACATACAGTACTATACCTTCCTTATCAACTCCCATTCTCCACAGTGACTCTTTCAACCTTTTCAACTTTCCTCAAATCTCCCATCATTCTTCCTTCCTCCACCCTCTCAACTGAGAAACTTGTTCAATATTTTATTTCCTCAATAATGCTTTATTTTTTCAATTACATGTAAAGATAATTTTCAACATTCATTTTTGTAAGATTTTGAGATTTTTTGATTTGTAAGATTTTTTTTCTCCCTCCCTCCCTTACTTCCCCCTTCCTAAGACAGCAAGTTAATCTGATATAGGTCATACATATATAATCATTTTAAACACATTTCTTTATGTTATGTGAAAGAAAAATCAGAACAAAAGGTAAAAAACCACAAGACAGAAACCCCTTCAAAAAAGGTGAAAATAGTATGTTTCAATCAGTATTCAGTATCCATAGTTCTCCCTCTGGATGTGGATTTGCCCAGTATTTTACAGAGAAATTGGGGTCATTCATTAGAAGCTCTCTCTTCTCTCTTCTTCTTCATTTCATATCATTCTTTTGTCTTCTGTAACTATTTCCTTCTTCAGTCTGTCTCAAGTGAATGATAACCTTATTCCTTACTAAGGTTAACCCCTATATCAGCAAAAGTAATCCCATCTATCCAACTGATTGCCCCCTCTGTAATCCCCATTCTGTCCCTTACCTTCAATCTCTCCTTGTCTACTAGCTGTTTCCCTACTGCCCACTTCTTGCCCAACATCAAAGAAAGCTCACTTGATCCTTTAATTCCCACTAATTATTGCCCAAAATCCCTTCTGCTCTTTATGGTTAAACTCCTAGAAAAGGCTGTCTACATTAGGTAACTTCTATTTTGTCTCTTCTTATTGTTTTCTTAACCTCTTATAAACCAGCTTCTAACTTTATCATTTCCCTGAAATTACTCTTTCCAAAGTTACCAGTGATCTCATAAATGCCAGTCAATGGCTTCTTCTCAAGTCTCAGGCTTTTTGACTTTTCTATAACCTATGATCACCCTCTTCTCCTTGACACTCTCTTTTCTCTTTTTTAAAAATTTTATTTATAAATTTTTTTGACATTATATATGCATGAGTAATTTTTTTTATAACATTATCCCTTGTATTCATTTTTCCAAATTATCCCCTCCCTTCCTCCCTCTACTCCCTCCCCTTGATGACAGGCAATCCCATATATTTTACATGTGTTACAATATAACCTAGATACAATATATGTGTGTAAATACCATTTTCTTGTTGCACATTAAGATACTCTCTTTTCTCTACGTTTTTGGGACATCGATTTCTCCCACTACTTCTCCTACCAGTATTCTTTGCTAGATTCTTAAATGGATCTTGTGCTAAAATTGCAGATATCACTCAAAGTTCCTTTCTGGACCCTCTTCCTTCTCCCTCTGTATTGCTCCACTTGGTAGTCTCATTAACTTACATGGATTGAATTGCCATGTCTCTACTGATTATTATCAAAATGATTTAATCTCTCTGTTGATTTCCACTCTAGCGCCTCCCACTGTCTTTCTGATATCTCAAATTAGATGTCCAATAGATATCATAAACTCAAGGTATCCAAAGCCTAGCTCATTATCTTTCTCCCAAACCCTCTCCCCTTCTAACTTCTCTATTACTGTAGAGAAAGAACAACATCATTTTTTCTAGTCCCTCAGGGTCACAATCTTGATCCCTCATTATTTTTCAGCCCCCCAATCCAATCTGTTGTAAAGATTTGGTGGTTTCATCTTTGCAATATCTCTTAAATACATCTTTTCTCCTCTGACATTGCCAACGTTCTGGCTCATGCTCTCATTTCCTCACACCTGGACGGTGTTACAATAGCCTACTAGTGAATCTGTCTGCAGGAAGTCTTTTCCCACTCCAGTACCTCCACCTTTAGGCTATGAAAGTGATTTTCCTAACACAGAGATCTGATTTTGTTATTCCCTCATTCTCTGTCTCCCTAGACATATGCACATTCATTAAATTCCAGTTTTCAATAAAGTTTTTCTCCAACATCTCCTCATAGTGTAGAGATGACTTTGTTTTTTCAACCAATAGAACACAACAGAGTCCAGGCTATGTGTATCTGTTGTCTTAGAATCATCCCAACTTAATTGGTAGAGATTTCTATTTTGATTGGTTATGTAAATGCTGAATTTTTTGGTCAGACTCTCAAAGATCATCTACTAAGTTATACAGAGACTGGAGTACATGTCAATAGAAGATGTATCCAATATATATTTCTATGTACCACAGATCACTGAAGAACTAAAGTGGAGTATAACTACATGAAACTTTACTGATCTTTTCCAGCCTCCTTATTTTTTGGGTAAGAAACTTACGCACAAAGAGGTGAAATGATTTGTCCAAGATCAAATAGCTAGCTAGGAAGGGCCAGGAGTAGAGCCCATATTCTTCCCTCCTTATTCACCTTACATTTCACTAATAACATGATTTTGTCCCATAAGAATTTATCTTTTTCTGTATTTTTCACATTCTGAAATCCTAGAACTTCAGGCTACTGTGCCCATCACTCTAAATGACTGTGTACCAGAGGTATAACCAACAATCTTTATGCCCGAGGCAAGTAGGGCAAGAGCCATGGTTTCAAATACTGATTGTTATATGATCATAAGTTAGAGTAGTGGTGGGCTGTTGAGAAAATGAAGAGCTCACTCTGTGAAATCACTAGCAAAGGGAGTGTTAAAATCCACTTGATCCAATTCATAATAGGTAACGATTAACTTTTGTTTTGAGAATTTACATCTCAGAAATTAGCAAACACTACAAATCAGACTTTGACTGTCTACACTCAAGAAAGCAATGGATAAAATGTTGATAATGCAGGTTCAACTTACAAGTATCCCCTCTGAATACTGCAGAGAATTGTTATTGTTTCTGGGAGCCAATCCTTAAAAAATTACTGGCACAGGCCTACATAGCTTCTTATTTACACTAATTATTCTTGCTAACTAGATGCTAAGCTTGGTGGTTTCTTTGCTGCTCAGGATCTGTAAGTATTATCAGCATTCTCTGAATTTCAGTATATTGATCCAATGCTCCAATCACTGTGCCCTTGTTGCAGTTCTGCTGTGTACATTTCAATGTGATGGCATGTTTTTCCAGATTCAGACAAGTGAAGATAAGTATTTTAATGTAGAAAATCTTGTTGTTTTTTTTCTTTCTTGACAGATAGTTAGACTTAGTTCAAATCTATAATCCATTTTGAGAGCTGGGGGAATGGAGATACTTTTTTATTCAGTGTTTGAGGCTATTAGAGCCACAATTTAATTCTTCACATTAAGAAGAAAGCCCCATCTCTCCCAATTTGTACCCACTCAGCTCCAGACCCAGCTATTTGAAGGTTGTAGCATTAGAGAGAAAGAGGAAGTATTTATGGAAGTCTGTAGGAATCCCTGATTACTAATCAATACCTGCAAAGTACTTAGTAACTCTAAAGAGACAGTCTGCTATAATAAGAGGGGAGTGATATAGGAAAATGGTTGACTGCGTTAGGATCAAAGCTTCCCATTAGGTTCTGTATCAACATGAAGCAGTAGGAGAGAATCTGGTCTGAGAGTTTTGCTTCTAATATGAACCCTGAGATTCCTGCTTCTTTTCACATAAAGCCTTGTGAAATGGGTAGTACAATTGTTATTTTCTCCAATTTACTTAGGAAGAAATTGTGTCACACCATCAATATAAACATAGCTAAGTTTCATATAAAACTGCAAATAAAACCAGTCCATAACTTGTAAAAAATTATTTCGGTTCAATAATACTAAAAACAACAAAAATAATTTAAACTAATTTTAAAGGATAATAAATGATAAAATTTATGTGGCACTTTCCATATATCATTTGAGTCTTAAAATAAACTTGTAAAGTAGGTGCTATAGTTGTTATTCTCTTCATTTGGCAGGAATGAAGTGAGGGTCATAAAGGCTCAATGACTTGTTCAAGATCACAAAATTAGTATCAGAAGTGAGAATTGAACCCAGGTCCCTGACTCTAGATTCTGTTCATTGTGTCACTGTGTTCTACAGTGAAGGAATACCTGTGAGTGATGATTAACACAACCAGAAACTTTGAACCAGAGCTGTAAAATTGGCCCATTTTAATCTCATAGATCTGTAGGGTAGCTTTAACATTTTGGGGCATAAGATCTCTTAATAAGCCCATTTTGGAAATTATTATATCTCTGTGCCTAGATCCAAAGAAGAAAAACACAGTTGTGTAGGTGAAGCAATTTAAAATAGAACTTAAGAGTCTTAGAACTAAAAAGGATCATAGAAGCCGATGAGTTCATATCTTATTTGACAGAGGACTCTATTTTTAGGAAGAAAGTATGAACAGAGATGGAAGGATTAGCCAGATGTCCTCTTTTTATTTTTAGGCAGATGCCCCAAGCTTAGGAAGGCAAGAGACAGAATTCAAAGAAGTCAGCAGAAGAGGGGAGAAATAATCTAGTCCAGGATTCTGTCTTATGGTGGGAAATCCAGGCTGATGTAGATTATGCAATAAAGTGGTAGAAATTGTGTATATATTTCTGTAGTTTGCAAAAAGTTATTTTATGTCAGACACCAATTATACACCAAAGCTCTCTATACTTTACAGACTACATTCTTTTCTTCTGGGTTTCTCTTGAACTTTCTTATCACTATAATAACTCTTTATGGGGGAGGGGAGAGTATTTCTCCCCCCCCCCATTTTTCCAGCCTTAATTCCTCTCATTTTGCCAAATTTCAGATGGATATTAGGGCTGAGATCTGTGATACTTCTGGAAGGAAGGTCTGGATTGATCCTGATATTACTTTCTTATGTTATTGAATATTATGTTATTCTAGGATATCAAAAACAAGTTGGGAATCTGTGTTCCCAAAATAGTCTGACCCAAGGAAAAATCTGATTGTTGCCCTTCCTGGTTTGAGCTCTGTAGTTTCTAACAAATACAGGTCCAAGCAAGAATAGATACTACTGGCTTCTGTCCCATCTACCAGCTGAAAAACTGTTGGTTCAGAGTGGCAGAAATATAGTCCCCCCTTTATTCTGCTCTGGTTATTTCTTTATAGATTGGGCCAAATGCTAGAAATGAGACTGAAGCTTTGGGATCAGAGCTACATTATTGCTGCTGCTGGCTTCTGAATTTCCTCCTTTATCAGTACATTGCACAGGGTCTCCCTGCCTAGAAACATCACCCCTGTGCTCAGGTCCTCTTCCTAGTTTAACCTGGATCTGTGACCCAGAATTGGGTAGTTGCTAATTGGCACCTGACATGTTACAGTGCCTTATTATATAGGTCCAAAGGAGTCCACTATGTAACTAGATCTCCCTTTGCCCCAGCAAATGTACAGGTCTTCCTTGAGAATTAGAGCACTCTGCTCAAGGTTTACTCTGGGCTAGACACCCTCCCTAGTGTCTGCAGACTTCCCTGTGTGTCACTTATGTCAAGCTGGAATGGATAAATGACTAACTGTGACTTTTTTTGGATTTCTCTATTAGGATTCAGTTTGGTGCATTTTAAAAATCTGTTTAGAGGAACTTTCTGGAGGGAAGTCATCATACTTCTTATCATCCCCTCCCCTTTCTTTGCTTTACTTCATTTATATAATTTTATATAATTAATTTATATAATTATATAATTTCTATAGATTATTAATACTTAGGTCAGTGTTTTTAAATAACTTTTAATTTTCAATTTTTGTTTTTATTTATTTATTTTTTGCTGAGGCAGTTGGGGTTAGGTGACTTGCCCAGGGTCACACAGCTAGGAAGTGTTAAGTGTCTGAGACCACATTTGAACTCGAGTCCTCCTGAATTTTGGGCTGGTGCTCTATCCACTGCTCTACCTAGCTGCCCCAAGATAGAACAATCTAAATGGAAGACACTAGGGGAACTCTTTCTGGGAAATAGGAGAACTGGAACATGCCTAGGCATTCTGCATTGCCCTGAAATGGGCTTCAGGTTCTGGTCCTATTCTGTTTGTCCTTTATAGTTCTCAGAGTAGGGAGTTTGAGTTTTCAGTTCAAGCCACAATGATCTGGGAGTTCAGCAACCCAGGCTAGATACCCTGTCAGCTGAGAAGCAAATCCCTGAGGAGTCACAGACCATGATGCTAGTTCGATGGGATTTGAACTTGAACTTGAGAGTAATGATGAGAGTATATATATATATATGTGTGTGTATATATATACACACACATATATATAAAAGCTAATCTGATGTTAAATGATTAAATGGCAATGGAATACCAGTCACTGGACTCTAAAAAGGAGAGGGAACAAAATGGTGGGGGCTTTGCCTAATGATAGGAGAAAAGAGGCTCCCTGAACTCTTTAGGGTACTGAAGAACACAGGGCAGGTTAGTAATATGTAGGTTAGTGTAACTCTTAGAATATTAAATTAAGTTTATTTATTTTAAATTTTATTTGTATTTATTTGATTTAGTTTATATTTATATACATATGTGTATCATTAAAAACCAATAAACTTAATCTTCTAAGAGTTACACTAACCTAGGAAGAATTCACTGCACAAGGATGCTATTTTTGCTGCAATATGACTATTGATGAGTAAGGAGGAGTTTTGGCTACTAGGCTATCTTCATAAAAGGAAACTGTTTTGGGGAGAAATTGTGAGTACAATGCTTTCTGCCAATTCCTTGTGCTGAACTCGTGCTTTGTCCTCCACTTCATGACTCTTGTCTAACTTTCTGGATTTGTTTACTCCAATGAACTCTTTGATTTGTATGCCAGTAAAACATTCACACTTTCCCTTTGTAGGCATATTTTCTTCCTCTCAAAGTGCCTGTTAATTGCCCCACCATACAGATTAGGGACCTGAAAGTTGCCTCTGGGCTTATTGCCAGGAAATATCTTTTGTATGATAGTGGCAAACTCTGGCTTGATCACTGTGAATGAAAATACAATATTTGTATCGGCTGAGATAGAAATATCATGAACTCGAAAAATATCAGATAGAAGGAGCAGATCTGGGTTCTAGGGTGTGTTGTGCCATTAGCTAGTTGTAGATGTTGTACAAGTCACCTTGCCTCTCTGCAGCTCAATTTTCTTATGTTTGAAGTTAGGACTTGGATTAAATGATCTCTTTGGACACTTTAAAAACCTATTCTTATGACCTTAAACAAATCACACAACCTCTCCAGGCCTTAGTTTTCACATATGTAAAAATGAATCAGTTGGATTAGAAGTCATTTCTAAAATTCCTTCCAGTTCTAATACATTGTGATCAAGGAAAGTAAAGATTCAGTGTTTCTACCAATGGCTACAACCCAGGACTTGTGACAGACAAGAATAGTACAATTCCCAAATAAATATCTCTAAGCAATGGAGAACTTTACACACACTTTGAATGATTACTGATAGTTTTGATTTTTAAAAATTTAATTACAACAGCATTTTATTTTTTTCCATTTTCAACATTCATTTTTGTGCTATTTTGAGTCCCATTTTTTCTTCCTCCTCCTTTACTTCTTTCTCCTCCCCATCACAGCAAGTCATCTGTCATAGATTATACATCTACAACTTTAAAGAACAAAAACAAAAACATATGTCCACATTAGTCATGTTGTGAAAGAAAAATCAGAACAAAAGGTTAAAAAAAAAACACAAGAAAAAAATAAACAAAAAAGGTGAAAATACTTTGCTTTAATCCATATTCAATCTCCATAGTTCTCTCTCTGAAAAAAAATGGCATTTTATATCCTGACTCTACTGGAATCATCCTAGATCACTGTAATGCTGAGAAAAGCCAAGTCTATCATAGTTGAGCATCACATATTACTGCTGTTATTGGGTATGATGTTCTCCTCACTCAGTATCAATTTATGTACATTTTTCCAGGCTTTTCTGAAATCAGTCTATTCATTATTTCTTGGTCTATAAGAAATATTCCATTATATTCATATATTATAACTTATTCAGCCATTCCCCAAATGATGTGTATCCACTCAATTTCCAATTCTTTGCCACTAAAAAAGATCTGCTACAAATATTTTTGCACATGTGGATCCTTTTCCCTCTTTCATGATTTCTTTGGGATACAGACCCAGTAGTGACACTGGATAGCTTTGATTTCTTTGCTTGAAAACTGTCTGTATGACTATTGATCAATTAAAAAATAACTTGTATTCTTATAAATTTGACAATTCTCTCTACATTTGAGAAATTAGGCCATTATCAGAGAGATTTACTGTAAGTTCCTCCCCTCCTTTGTGATTTTCTTCTATTCACAGTTGCAATAGTTTTGTTTAGGCATACAATTTTTAAAATTTTTACTTTTTATTCAATAAAACCAAAATTATCTATTTTATATCTCATCCTATTCTCTATCTCATGTTTGGCCTTAAATTTTTTCCTTATCCATAGATCTGATAGGTTAACTATCCATGCTCCCCTAATTTGTTTGTTATCACCTTTTATGTATGCATTCATTTTACCCATATCTTGGTATATGATAGAAAACACTGGTTGATACCTAGTTTCTACCATACTATTTTACAATTTTTCCAGCAGTTTTTGTTGAACAGTGAATTTATTTTCTGGGATTTTGCTAAAATTGTTAATCGTTTCAACTAGTTTTTAAGTTGATTTACTAAGTATATTATTATATCATCTGCAAAGAATGATAGTTTTGTTTTATCATTGCCTAATCTGATTCCTTCTATTTCTTTTATTGCTAAAGCTAACATTTCTAGTATAATATTGAATAACAGTGATGATAATAGACATCCTTACTTCGCCCCTCATCTTACTGAAAAGGCTTCTAGCTTATTCCCATTACAGATAATGCTTGTTGATGATTTTAAATAGATACTACTTATCATTTAAAGGAAAACTGCATTTATTCCTAGGCTCTCTAGTTTTATTTTGTTCTTAGCATAATTAACTATATCAATAACCAAACTAACAAAAATCATAAGATTATCGCAATGATGCAGAAAAAGAAATTAACAACATCCTATTCCTATTAAAAACACTAGAAAGTATAGGAATAAATGGACTTTTCCTTAAAATGATCAATAGCATCTATTTAAAGCTATCAACAAGCTTCATATGTAATGGGATAAACTAGAACCATTCCCAATAAGATCAGCGGTAAAACACTATTGCCCACTATCACAATTAATATTCAATATTGTGTTAGAAATATTAACTTTGGCAATAAGAGAAGAAAAAAGATTAAAGAAATTAGAGTAGGTAATTAGGAAACAAAATTATTACTCTTTGCAGATGATATGATGGTATACTTAGAGAATCCTACAGAATCAACTAAAAAACTATTAGAAACAATTTATAATTTTAGCAAAGTTGTAAGATAAAAACTAAATTCATATAAATCATCAGCATTTTAATATATTAACAACAAAGTCCAGCAGAAAGAAATACAAAGAGAAATTCCATTTAAAATACTATAGATAATATAAAATATTTGGGAGTATACCTACCAAGAAAAAGCCAAGAAAAAAGTCAATTTATGAACACAATTACAAAACACTTTCCAAACAAAGTCAGATCTAATCTCTTGGGAAAATATCAAATGCTCATGGGTAGGCCAAGCTAATATAATAAAAATGACAATACTACCTAAATTAATCTACTTATTCAGTGTCATACCAATCAAACTCCCAAGAAATTATTTTATAGAGCTAGAAAAAATAATAACAAAGTTCATCTTGTGTGTGACAAGACCACTGATTCAAATAAGGAGATTTCTCAAGGCAAAAGCAGAAAGGAATTTTATTATGATCTTGTGAAAAAGGGAGTCTCCTTCCCCACATAAGCAGATAGGTAAGAAGAGGCAAGGCCCAGTTAACAGAAAAGAATTGTATAGGGGCCTGGGCTAACACTCTTTGTAGGGTGGATCTTTGCCCTGATTAGCCAGGACAAATGACCTCACATTCCAAGTCATAAATGAGGAAAAAACTTTCAACTAAACCACATCTTTAGGATTACTAAATTAACTTATATGGGAGTTTCAATGTCAAGGTGGCCCCAACTTAGTCTCACAAAGAAAAGGTCCCACTCCTTATAAACTAATGGTTTCTGGAGAAAGAAACCTGGCCTTGGGCCACAGTCGCCCTTCACTCAGTCTCTAGAAGACTGTCTCCATTTTGGGAGGCAGCTTTTACAATTCACTTCATTCAATCTGGAAGAACAAAAGGTCAAGAATTTGAAGGAAATTAATAAAAAAAATGTAAATGAGGGTGGCCTAGCTGTACTAGACCTAAAACTATATGATAAAACAGCAGTCATCAAAACCATTTGGTATTAGCTAAGAAATAGAGTGATAGATTAGTGGAAAGGTTAGGTTTACAGGACAACAGTCAATGACCACAGTAATTTAGTGTTTGACAAACCCAAAGATTTGAATAGGACTGATAGGATGAAGTATTTGTCAGTATTGAGTCACATGATCCCTGTTTCCAGAACTGGGACCCTGGGGAGGTCATATCATCTCTGGAGGGATGAACTTTGAACCCTGGGATATAGGAAGTTGCAGGAAGTGGGAGGCAGCCAATGTTGGTGACCATTGGTCAAGGATGGTTATGTCCTTTTAGTCTATCCAATGAAAAGGCTCAGGTCTTTTGCTTTTAAATCCTGGACAAGCCAGAAGCTGGAGGGGTTCCAGGAGCACATGGCTTTGGGATGGCTCCCAGTATGTCTGCAACTCTCCCTGCAGGGATTAAATAAATGCTTTCTTTTTGAACTTGAAGATGTCTCTGATTAGTTAATTTGGGAAAGGGAATCTTGCACCCATCCCACACTTATCCCAGCTTTGGGGATAAGAACTCACTATTTGAGAAAAACTGCTGGGAAAATTGGAAATTAGTATGGCAGAAACTAGGCATTGACTCACACTTAACACTCTATACCAAAATAAGGTAGAAATGGGTTCACGATTTAGTTCACGATTTAGACATAAAGAATATTACAAACAAATTAGAAGAACAAAGGATAGTTTATGTGTCAGATCTGTAGAGAAAGAAGGAATTTATAGCCAAAGAAGAACTGGAGTACATTACTGAATACAAAATAGAAAATTTTTATTATATTAAGTTAAAAAAAATTGTAAAAACAAAACTAATACAAACAAGATTAGAAAGGAAGCAATAAACTGGAAAAATTTTCTTTTACATTCAAGGGTTCTGATAAAAGTCTCATTTCTAAAATATATAGAAAATGGACTCAAATTTGTAAGAATTCAAGCCATTTTCTAATTGATAAATGGTCAGAGGATATGAACTAAAAATTTTCAGATGAAGAAATTGAAACTGTTTCTAGTCATGTGAAAAGGTGCTCTAAATCACTACTGATCAGAGAAATGCAAATTAAGACAACTCTGAATGACCACTACACATGTCTCAAATTGGTTAAGATAACAGAAAAAGATAATGATGAATGCTGGAGAGGATGTAGGAAAACTGGGACACTGATACATTGTTGGTAGAATTGTGAATTGATCCAACCATTCTGGAGAGCAATTTGAAACTATGCCCAAAAGGCTATGAAACTGGTGATATCCTTTGATCCAGCAGTGCTTTTACTGGGCTTGTATCCCAAGCAGAATATAAAGGAGGGAAAGGTACCCACATGTGTGAAAATGCTTGTGGCAGCCCTTTTTGCAGGGGCAAGAAACTGGAAACTGAGTGGATGCCCATTAATTGGGGAATGGCTGAGTAGATTATGGTATATGAATGTTGTGGAATATTATTTATTTATTTAACATTTTTTTTTTTTTTGACAGTACATATGCATTATCCTTTGCACTTCCTTCTGTGCCAAATTTTCCCCTCCTTCCCTCCACTCCTTCCCCTAGATGGCAGGCATTCCCATACATATTAAATATTTTATAGTATATCCTAGGTACAATATATATGTGCAGAACCGAATTTTTTGTTGTTGTTATTGTTGTTGCACAGGAAGAATTGGATTCAGAAGATAAAAATAATCTGGGAAGAAAAACAAAAGTGCAAACAGTTTACACTCATTTCCCAGTGTTCTTTCTCTGGGTATAGCTGATTCTGTCCATCATTGATCAGGTGGATCTGTGTTAGGATTACTAGGTGAGAACTCAGGTTGTCTGGACAGTGACAAGGTGAGAATTCAGGTTGTCTGGACAATTACAAGGTGAGAACTCAGGTTGACTTGATAGAAGGAGCAAGCTCATTGGCTGAAGTGGTTCTTCCCAGAAGCCCTTGCATTATCCCACGCCCATTCTCTGGGAGGATAAAAGAGACAACAGTGGGAAAGTTAGTCGGCCTGGAGAAGGATAAGAGCTGGAGGAGATTCAGAGCCAGGATTCAAGAAGAAGACTCTGCACTACGTCTGACTTGACGCAGCTCTCTGCAGGAAGGGAAGTCGGCTCTCTGCAGGAAGGGAAGTCACTTCTCTGGACAAGAGTTAACAGCAACTGCCTGGAGACAACGGTTCACTACAGGAAGAAGAATCTGTTGGAGAGATTTGAGTAGACACAGCAGATCTCTTCCCAGAGAGCGATCCGGCAGCTTCTGGAGACAACAGCACGCTACAGATCTGAATTCGATCTTTTCTTTGTTGAAGATATCCACTTACATCAGAATAAATTCTCATACAGTATCGTTGTTGAATTGTGTAATGATCCCCCGGTTCTGCTCATTTCACTCAGCATCAGTTCATGTAAGTCTCTCCAAGCCTCTCTGTATTCATCCTGCTGGTCATTTCTTACAGAACAATAATGTTCCATAACTTTCATATACCATAATTTACCCAACCATTCCCCAATTGATGGGCATCCATTCATTTTCCAGTTTTTAGCTACCACAAAAAGGGCTGCCACAAACATTTTGGCACATACAGGTCCCTTTCCCTTCTTTAATATTTTTTTGGAATATAAATCCAGTAGTAATACTGCTGGATCAAAGGATATGCACAGTTTGGGCATAATTCCAGACTGCTCTCCAGAATAGTTGGATTCTTTCACAACTCCACCAACAATGCATCAGTGTCCCAGTTTTCCCACATCCCCTCCAACATTCATCATTATTTGTTCCTGTCATCTTAGCCAATCTGACAGGTGTGTAGTGGTATCTCAGAGTTGTCTTAATTTGCATTTCTCTGATCAATAGTGATTTGGAACACTCTTTCATATGAGTGGAAATAGCTTCAATTTCTTCATATGAGAATTATCTGTTCATATCCTTTGACCATTTATCAATTGGAGAATGGCTTGATTTCTTATAAATTAGGGTCAGTTCTCTATATATTTTGGAAATGAGGCCTTTATCAGAACCTTTAACTGTAAAAATATTTTCCCAGTTTGCTACTTCCCTTCTAATCTTGTTTGCATTAGTTTTGTTTGTGCAGAAACTTTTTAATTTGGTGTAATCAAAATTTTCTATTTTGTGATCAATAATGATCTCTAGTTCTCCTTTGATCACAAATTCCTTCCTTCTCCACAAGTCTGAGAGGTAAACCATCCCATGTTCCTCTAATTTATTTATGATCTCGTTCTTTAAGCCTAAATCATGGACCCATTTTGATCTTATCTTAGTATGTGGTGTTAAGTGTAAAGGTGAAGTCTTATTTATAAGAGCAAAACATCACTTTCACTAAGATAGTCCAGAGAGGGCACAGCTGGACAGCAGTTGTTCTGGAAAAGATCTGAGAGTTTTAATGGATTATAAGCTTAATATAACTTAGCAAGATGCTGTATCAACCCCCCAAAAAGTGAATATAATCTTAGACAATGTTGAGAGGGAAAATTTACAGGTAAAGGGAGATGATAGTGCCATTATATCTTGGCCCTATCACATTCCATCTGAAGTACTTTGTCCAGTTCTGATACAAATGAAGAGCATCCAGAGGAAGGCAGCCAGAATAATAAAGGACTTTGAGTCCATGTCGTGTCAAGACTGATTGAGCATGCGCAGATCAGAGAAGTCTCAAGGAGATTTTAAAAGCTGTCTAATATTCAAAGAGCTATTGAAAGAAGGAGGGATTAGATTTGTTCTGTCTGCCCCTAGAGCATAAAACAAGGAGCAATGGGTAGAAACTGCAAAAGTGGCAACTTTGGGCTATCTAAGGTCAAGAAAAACTTCTTAACAATTTTAAGTGTCCAAAAGTGGAATGGGCTATCTTGAGACATGGCTACTTCTCCATCTTTGGAGGTCTTCAAGCAGAGACTGGATGATACTTGGGGGAGTATTTTACAGTGGGGATTCATTTTATATAGATTAGGCTAGATCCCTTCCAATTATCCAATATCATGATTCTCTTGTTATAAATGATGTATTCTTAATTTTAAAGTCTCATAAATAATACTTTGTAAATTTCATGCAATTTAATATATTTTTTCTATTACATTTGATGTGAATATACCTTATCAGCTTGGTTGTAATAGCTTACATTTGTATGGTATTTTACATATATTTGATTCTCACAAAAAGCCTAGGAAGTAGGTGAGACAAGTACTATTTTCTCTCTTTTGCTGTTAAAGGAGAGATTCAGGGAAGGTTAAATAAATTATACATGGCCAATCAATCAATAGGCATTGATGATGTGCCTATTATGTGCCAAGTGGAAGATTATTGACTCAAACATGGGTCTTGACTGTTGGTACTCTAAATATGAAAACCTTGTCTGATCACCCACAAGTAAACATGCTACTAGAGAAAATGAATCATATTAATCTTGACATTTTTGATAACAAGTAAACCACAGAGTGGCAGTTTCTCCAAGGGGAGACAAAGAAAGGAAGTAATGGAGAGAGTTTTGTAAAGGCAACAAGAAACAATTTCTTTTTTCAACATTTATGTTGAGCATAAATATACAAAAATCATAAATATAAGTGCAGCTCTGTGCCAATATAGAGGAGGCAAAGAACCTCTGTGAAGAAATTGGCAAGACTTCAAATTAAATCCATGTGTGTGTGTATGTGTGTGTTTGTGTGTGTGTGTGTGTGTGTGTGTGTGTGTGTATTTTGACTTTAATGAAAGGAATTATAGAGGAGAATGAGAAAAATATGTCTCAGAATAAACAAGTTAAAATGCCAAAGGTTTATAGAAGACAACAACCATTTATTAAGTGACTGCTGTGTTAAGTGCTTTACAAATATTAACTCATTTCATTCTCATAACAACTCAAAGAAGTAGGCATTTGTAATATCATTTTATAGATTAAGAAACTGAGATAGATAGAGGTTACGTGACTTTCCCAAAATCTCATAGCTAATAATTGCTCTACCTACTGTGGCATCTAGCTGTTTATAAGTTACGTTGAAACCTTATGCCTACACATAATATGAATACCTATTTCAAGAACGTAGTTTGGAAGCTTTGAAAATGGGGGAAAGAGAAAAACATCACACAATTAAATCGATTGTATATTAACAAACAGGAAATAACTGGTTATTGGAGGCAGACAGGTGCAGTGGAAAGAATGCTGGATTTGTCATCAAATGAATTGTGGCAAATTTCTTAAGCTTTCTGACCCTCCACAATGGATTAGTCATTCTGGTTTCAAATTCTGTGTTCTTTCTACCATACCACACTGCATTTGAAACAAGAGGGATTCTTAAGCTTAGAGAGTTCTTAATGAATTAGAATTTGTAAGGTACTCTCATATATTCTCCAACAAACTCTGTACAGAACACAGACCTTCAACAGAATATCTTCTTTATTCTTGCTTAGTATTCTTTCTTTTCCTACTATTAGTGATTATATAAAATTGGTTTTCCTTATCTCATATAATCTTCAGTCCTATAAGGAGCAACAGGATTGAACAAAAACTCGTATTGAAGACAGCCACAACCTGTTTATTTTTTTTAATATATCAGAGAGTTTGTTGCTTATTTCACCTTTTCCCCTAAATTCCAAAGTGGTTCTAAATAGCTCTACACAAAACAATTTTTTTCCTTACTCTCTTCTGTTCATTTTATTGACTCTGTGGAAGTTGTCCCTCAATTTCATCAATATAGTGGGACTATATTAAGAATGGTTCTTCTGTTGTAGCAAGTGGCAGAAAGAGAATTATGTAGCTAATAGCAGTGGAATACATAAATTATTCACCAAAACACATACTGCTTATTTGAATGTATTACTGCTTTCTAAGACTAACACTGTATTGGAAGCTGATGTGTTGATTTAAAAGGAAAAAGAGACCCATTATTTCTGGTACATTTTTGGGAGCTAAATACTTTACTTATTCTGAGTAATAGCCTGAAAAGAGAAGAATGATTGACAGACTTAAAAGGAATGGGTACAATTAGGCTTTGTTAACTTAGATTTATGCTTATCAAAGATAACCTTCCTAATATAGTTATTCCAGCCTAGAAGGCTCTATTCTTATATTCAAGAAATATTTTCCAAAATGTTTTCTATATTCAAGATAATGTGCTATATGCTGGGGATCTAAAGACAAGAGTTAAATAGCTCCTCCTTTCAAAGAGTTTATATTTACTAGGGAGATACAAGTCAGTAAATGATATCTCTTCACTGTTGAAGATTAGGTTGTTCAGATTAGATTGGCATTAGGTTTGGTGACTATTATATCCTTCCCTTCCAGAATTGATTTTTGGAGGATTTAATCATTGCAACTTCTAAAACTCAAGAACAAGGTGGGCAGTGTTGGTCAAGACCAGAAAAACTGGAAAATAGCTTCAAGCAAAATGATATTTGCTAATAATGCTTGGGAAGCAGACGCAGCTGAAAACAAGGTTGAAATGCTGCAGATGGAGTCACTTGAATTCATTGTTAAGGTATTTTTAATTTTCATATTTATTGATGAAAAATGATGGAAAGTGACATAAAATGCTTCTTTCATAGCAAAGAACAATCTCTTAAGTGAGGCATTCAAAACTCACTGGTACCAACTTAGTTATCTGGTCTTATCTACCATAATTCCCTTTCATAGAATTTCTTTTCCATGCAAACTGAGCTTTTAATTCCTATCCCCCAAATGTGCTTAATTTTCTTGCCTTTATTCATTCCATAAAACCAATAATAATAATAGCTTATGCTTAGATAATACACTGGAGTTTTCAAAGTACTGTACTTTATCTGAATTGTCTTATATGATCCTTACAGCAACCCAGATGGTACAATGGTTAGAGTGTCAAGCCTGGAGTCAATAAGATTCATCTTTTTGAATTCATATCTGGCCTCAGACACTTACTAATTGGATGATCTTGGGCAAGTCACTTAACCCTGTTTGCCTCAGTTTCCTCATCTGTCAAATGCACTGAGGAAGAACATAGTAAACCACTTCAGTATCTTTGCCAAGAAAACTTTGCCAAGAAGACATGACTGAACAATATAGGTATTATCCCCATTTTACAGATGAAGGAATAGGCTTAGTTTGATTAGGTGATTGGTTAAAAAGTTAATTAAGTAGCAGGGGCTGGATTTGAATGCGTATATCTTCTGTTTCCAACATCAATTTTTCTCCCCATTAGACCTACAATGTCCTTCCCTTGCATTACCACCTTGTGAAAACTATCCTATCTTTCAAAGTCTTCTCCATGAAGCTTTTCCTAATCTTTCTGTAAGCTCTTCTAGTCCTTTGTACTTTTCACATATACTTCTATGCCACGCCATATACTACTATGCCATGCTAGACTATACTACATTATACTATCCTCTGCTATATATACCCTCTAAATTTTTTGGTATTTTTTGGGGGATATTTTTCTCTTATGTATTTCTTGAGGTCAGAGACTGTATCTTGTTCATCTTTTTTTAGTCTCATCAGTTAAAAACAGGGCCTGACACATAAGAGATGATGAGTAAATCTTCATTCAATTGAATGGAGCTGAGCTAACAAATCTCTAATAACTTTCCACCCCACCCTCTGCAACAACTCAACCACCTAACAAACCATGCTATTCCAAGAATTTTTTGGCAGATTGCAAGATGTCAGAAGTTCTTATGGGGCCATACCATTATGCAAAAAGCACATGAATAAAACTTCTTGAATTATTTTAAAAAGCAGTAAGTTTTTTTTAATCTTGTTCTGAATCTCAAATGTCACAGCTATAATTTCTTACTAATTATATAATTAGATTGTTATGTAGTACTAGTAATTTAATACTTGAAATGCTTTTTAGAAAATTCTAGTTTTAAGAAAGTAATTACTTAATTCCACTGCATTTTTCTGATATAAATTAAGTAGTGAGTAAGGTTCTGTCTTTTGCACTCTTCTCTTCTTAGTCTATATTCTCTCCCTTGGCAATATTATCTACTCTAACAGCTTCAACTCTATGAAAGCCTACTTCAGTTCTCTGAACTCTGTGGGGCTTCTGTGAAGATGACCCCAAATCTGTTACTCTAATTAGGACCTATTCTTTGAACTGCAGGTCCACATAGACTATGGCCTACTGCCTATAGGACATCTCCATTTGCACACTTAAGACTCAACATGTCTAAAACCCTTTTCTCTTGAATTGTAGTACCTTCTAATTCCACTGTTTCTACTTGTGCATTGCCATTTGCTTTTTTCCCCCTAGTGTTCTTTGATTCTTTCTTATTCCTTATTTCTCAAAGTTAACCATTTACCAAGTTTTACTTATCCTACCTCTGTGACCCATCCCCTCATCCCTAGAACCGTGGTCATCATCCTAATAAAAGTTTTTAAACATATCTTTTAGAAAATAAAAGAGTTAGCTCAGGACCTCAAAACCAAGAACTGTGGGATTAGTAATTACTCTAAGACAAATTATCTTGTTCTAGCTAGTTTCCACAGCCATTGTTGGGAGAATCAAGCACTGTGAAAAAGTCAATCACCTAGAATTTATTAAGTATCTATTATGTACAAAGCACTGTGCTAACTCTTAGGGACACAAAGAAAGGCAAAAACCAGTCTCTGCTTTCAAGGAAGCACTGTCTAACAACAATGAATGCTATAAACAAAAAAGATGATACACAAAATAATTTGGGGACAGCCTCAAAGGAAAGGTATTAAGATTAGGAAGAAAAGGGAAAGGCTTCTTTCAGGAGGTGAGACTTTACTGAGACTTAAAGGAAACCAGGGAGACTAGGAAGACAAGAAAAAGGAAAGCATTTAAGGAATGGGGGATAGCCAATGTAATTGTCTTAAGTTAGGAAATGGAATGTGCTATGCAAAGAACAGAAGGAGGTCAGCGTTACTTAACTGTGGACTTTGAGAAGAAAAATAAGCTGTAAGAAGATTAAAAAGATAGAAAGGGATCAGGTTAGGAAGAACTTTAAAAACCAAACATGGGATTTCTTATTTGGCCCTGGAGACAACAGGGAACCTGCTAGAATTTATTGAATATAAAGGTGACAGGGTAGTCCTGAGCTTTAGGAAGATCAGTTTGACAACTGAGTAGAGGATGGCTTGAAGTGGGGAGAGACTTGAAGCAGAAAGATCAAACAGAAGGTCATTGCAACAGTCCAGGCATGGGGTAGTAAGGCTTGCCCTAGGATGATGGAGTGTCAGAAGAACAAGAATGGCATAAATGACAGTGTGATGAAGGGAGAAATGACAGGACTTGACTATTGGATATGGGGGGAAGGGGTGAGAGAATAAGGAGTAGAAGTTGCAAGCCTGAGTGACTGGAAGGATAGTAGTAATTACAAGTAGTAATATTGAAGTTAGGAAGAGGGGAAATATGTGGGAGAAAGGTGGGGGGAAAGACAGTAAGTTCAGTTTTGGACATGGTGAGTTTAAAATGTCCACAAGACATCCAGTTTGATATGTTTAATGAGCTGTTAGAGATGTGAGACTGGAATTGGGGAGAAAGGTTAAGGCTTGACAAGTATGTCTGAGAGATTTGCATAGAGATAAGAATTGAAACCGTGGAAGTGGATGAGATCACCAAGCAAAATAGTATGGAGGGAGAAGAAGGTCCAGGGAAGGGACCTTGGGGGACCTCCATGGTTAGGGTAGGATATGAATGTAGTCAATCAACAAGTATTTATTAAATGTTTCCCCCTCAGGGGCAGTCAGAGAACCTGATTTGCTGGGGGGAATAATTGCCGCTTTTACTACACAAAGAAAGATAAAAACACGGTTCCTGCCTTCAAGAAGATCATTCTAATGGTAGAAACAACATGTAAATAACTATGTACAAGCAAGATTATCTGCTCCATTTAGATGGAAAGTCATCTTGGGGGAAGGCACTTGCAGTGGCAACGACCAGGAAAGGCCTCTTGCTTAAGATGGATCTGAACTGAATCTTGGATGAATGAAGCCAGGGAAACTGAAAGACAGAAGGGAAGAAAGAGAACCACTTCAGGTATAAGGGATAGTCAGGACAGAGATTAAGGAACTGGGAAATGGGATCTGAGAAGTAGCAATTCTATACTGAGTTGTAGAATACATAGAAGGGAGTAAAGTGTAAGAAGCCTGGAAAGGTAGGAAGAAGCCAGGTGGTGAAGATCTTTAAATGACAAACAGAACACTACATTTAATCCTGGGGATATTAGAGAACCACTCAAGTTTATGAAATGTCATTGTAAGACCAGAACTTTAGTTAAATCAGAGGGGCAGCCTAAACAGAAGTAAAATGACTTGTCTAGGGCAATACAGATGGATTCAAACACAGGTGTTCCTGAGAACAAGACTAACATACCATCCATTATGTCATTCTGACTTTACAACACTCACATATGGGGGAAAACACCACAGTGACTCTGGACCAATGTAGCTATGATATTTTCTAGTTATAAGGATGTTATATAAATTCCTTTCCCTCCCCCTACATGCCATCACTCTGTGATAGAATAAAGAGATCATTTAAAGACCAATACTAGCAATTGTTACATTGCCTTTCTTTCTTAAACATATTGGCTGTATGCATCCCCATCATGAGTGGAAATAACACCAGGGCAATCTCATAGAACAAACAGCTGCGCCCTTTTACTTTCTACATCCATAATTCTATTCCATTGCCTTCCCTACTGCGTTAACAAAATGTATAGTCTTGGAAGCTAACTACCTTGAAGGGAAACACTCATTTGAATGTATAAATTTTGGTCTGTTTTGCAAAAAAAAAAAAAAAAAAAAAAAAAGAAAAAGAAAAAAAAGAAAAGAAAAAAATCAATTGCTTTCTAGGCACACCTCCTATATATTCCTATATTCCAGGGTAATGGTATGGTAAAAGGAGATTTATTCTTTAAATGGCTGATTGACTTGTACTCACACAATCTTGTAATGCAAGTTTTACACTTGCAATAGGGTACTAAATTAACAGTTCAGGAAATACAAGGCTTATGTTCTTCTGTATAATAAACAGAGAAGAAAGAAGTAAAGTAAGCTTTATTATAGATGTGTGCTTGTAAAGTACATAATATGCACACAAAAACCTTTCTTTGAGCTACTGTGCTTTTATAAGTAGGGAAAAGAATCTTGATAATCATTCACGATTTTTCCCTTGAAACCTTCTGTTGAATTCTAAATCAATATGTGAATTTCTGTAACATAGTAATTACATTATATTTATTTAAAAAAATAACATGGCACATTTCTTCCAAAAAGCTTATAGAATTATGGGTGAATTATCTTCATTTATCTTTTGCACATTCCCATGAAGCAGGGGCCAGGAGCTGTTTCTGACTCTTATTCTAGAAGATGCATGCAATATAGAGGTTCTTTCTGCTCTCATTTGGTTTGACTTTTGTGTGTGAAGGCAGCAGGCTATGATTAGGAGATTGTGAGGTGTCCGTGCAGACTGTAATTAAAATGGGGAGAAAAATATGCAAAGCCTTACTCAGTTTTATCCCTCTAATTTTCCTTCCTCCACTTCCTTTCATGGGATGTGTCACAGACAACTAAGCACTTCAGAGATGTGGCCTAGTATAAAAGTGTTTGGGAAATGCTTGTCTAGAATAATAATTATTCATAATAATATCTTGCATTTATATGATGTCTTAAGGATTGCAAAGTACTTTGCACCACAACACTGTGAGGTAGGTATTATTATTATTCTCATTTTATAGATGAGGAAACTGAGGCAAAAGAACTTGCTTATGATCACACAATTAAGAGGCAGGATTAAGACCCAGGTTTTCCTGACTTCCAGTTAAACACTCATCCATTATATCAACTAGCTGCCTCCTGTAATTGTGGGCATCTTCCTGACCTGGAATGATTGGAAGCTAAAGCATCAGCAATGGCCAGCATGGTAAATACTGAGATGGCTTTCAGTAAGGAGAAAATTACACATATTACTGTTATTAATAATAATTGATATTTATACAAAGCACTTTGATTTACAAAGCACTTTACACACCATCCCCATATTTAAGATAGCCTGCTTGTTCTGTATTTTCTTACCTTTAGATTCCTTTCCATTATTCCCATCCTGAAGATGCAGAAGCCTCCAGGGGTTACCATAAATGGAGCTACCAAGAGGTAATGCAGCATCATGTTGTGGGGTGCCATTTAAAACATAGGCAGTTGTCTGCTTTATGGGAAGCCATGCCAGAGGAGGCCCTGAGAGGCACACACCTGAGAAGCAGTATGGGCAGTGAGACTGAAGCTTGGCAGACCTACAGGTGGGGCAGTAAATGGGGTGCTGGGTCTAGAGTCCGAAAGAGTCATCATCCTCAGTTCTAATGTGGTTTTGGATACTAACTGTCTGGGTGACCCTGAGTAAATCACTTATCCCTGTTTGACTCAGTTTCCTCATCTGTAAAATGAACTGGAGAAGAAAATGGTAAATAAACCCATCCAGTATTGCCAAGAAATCCCCAATTGGTAGGACATGACTAGAAACAACTAAAAAAAAATTACCTACAGAGTGAAGGCTGGAAATAGGTTAAGATTGTGGTTGTCAAGACAATCCTTCTTGTTTTCTTCACTGAACTCTAGCTGTCTCTTGGTGATCAGCCAGGATGTAAAAGCTGTCTCCACAAGAATCTAACTAGATAGGAGAAACTATTTACCACGTGGAGAAAATGTCTTCTTCCATTGGTGACATTTTAATTGAGGGATTGCCTGTTAGGGCTCTTCTTCAAACGGCCTCTGGTTACATCTGTTCTGCTGCTGAAAGAGACATTGAGATATTAATGGGAACAGCTGAAACTAGTGTGAGCTTGGGATTTTGGACCTTGCTAGGAGATATGGGCTGCTTAGGAATGAAAATCTTATACCTTTCTCCAAGCAGCTATATCCAGACACAATAATATTAATGTCTGGACCTTTTAATTTTAATTTCATTGAGCAAATGTACTCTATAATAACAGTAATACAAAAAAGAACTACACAGCATTTATATAGCTCTTTAAGGTTTTCAAAACACTATAACTATACCATCTCAGATTGTGAATATTTAATCCTTTGGGTCCTGCAAAGTTTGGAAAGACAGATAAGAGTTTTAGTGGGATGGAGCGGAGCCATTTTGTTAAAATTTATGAACTAAGTTACCATAATGTCTCATGTTTAAACATGTGTAAAAGAGGCAAGCTAAAACCTCAGGTGATAGCTAAGGCACCAAATGGGTCTGGAAGCTAGCAGGAATCTGGGCAAGTTTGCTTTCACACTCTCAAAGAAACAAAATACTTAGGTTAGAAGCCACAGGGGTCTAAATGGGGTCTTGTTGCACATGTGTGAATCTCTGTAGGTGACCTAGAAGCTGGAACTGCATGAATTCAATCTCCACCTGTTAGTTTATTTGGGAGATGTATATGCAGATGAGTGAGTGTGAAACCTATCGCGACTTGGCCTGGTGGCGAGGGCTGGCGATGTAGAGGGCTATGGAGCGTCTATATAGTCTCTCTCATCTCTCTATCTATTTTTCTGTCCCTCCCCCACTTTCTGTCTCTGTCTCCTCTCTTTCCAGCTCTCTGTCTCTGTCGGTCTATCTCTCTTTGTATCTTTCTCTCTCTCTCTCTCTTTCTTTCTTCCTTCCCTCCTTTTTTCTTCCTTCCTTCCTTCCCTCCTTTTCTTTCTTTCTTTCTTTCTTTCTTTCTTTCTTTCTTTCTTTCTTTCTTTCTTTCTTTCTTTCTTTCTTTCTTTCTTTCTTTCTTTCTTTCTTTCTTTCTTTCTTTCTTTCTTTCTTTCTTTTTTTCTTTCTTTCTTTCTTTCTTTCTTTCTTTCTTTCTTTCTTTCTTTCTTTCTTTCTTTCTTTCTTTCTTTCTCTTTCTTTCTTTCTTTCTCTCTTTCTTCTCTCTCTCTTTCTTTCTCTCTTTCTTTCTCTCTTTCTTTCTCTCTCTTTCTCTCTCTTTCTCTCTCTCTCTTTCTCTCTCTCTTTCTCTCTCTCTCTTTCTCTCTTTCTTTCTCTCTTTCTCTCTCTCTCTCTCTTTCTTTCTCTCTCTCTCTCTTTCTTTCTTTCTTTCTTTCTTTCTTTCTTTCTTTCTTTCTTTCTTTCTTTCTTTCTTTCTTTCTTTCTTTCTTTCTTTCTTTCTTTCTTTCTTTCTTTCTTTCTTTCTTTCTTTCTTTCTTTCTTTCTTTCTTCCTTCCTTCCTCCCTCCCTCCCTCCCTCCCTCCCTCCCTCCCTCCCTCCCTCCCTCCCTCCCTCTCTCTCTCTCTCTCTCTCTCTCTCTCTCTCTCTCTCTCTCTCTCTCTCTCTCTCTCTCTGTCCTTCCACATGTGTATACACACATATGTATATATAATTTTATTTAATTCTCTCAATAACTATGTGAGATAGATACAACGACTATTATTATCCCTTTTTACCAAAAAAGAAAATTGAGACAGAAAGTTTAGGTGATTTGTCTGTGGCCACATAGCTAAGAAATGTAAATTATGGAATTTTTGACTCTGGTCTAGAAATCCTAACCATTATGATACACAGCCTCTAAGAAAAACACTAGAATTTGAATCTTAGCTCTCAAATTTGTTAGCTCTGTGGACTCTACTTCTCTGGATTTTGGTTTCCTTATTTACAAACTGAGAGGATTAGACTGAGTGAAAGGTAATATTTCTAGGATCTCTTCTAGCCCTAAGCTTATCAGTAAAACTTTCTCCTACTTTTACTTTGCACGATTGTTGGGAGAAAAATGCTTTATGAAATTTTAGAAATATGAGTTATTTTCATTCAATAAACAATTTATTAGGATATATAAACTACTGTGCTAGGTGACAAGGAACCTAAGACAAAAGTGAAATTGCTCCCTGCCCTTAAGGAGCTTACTTTACAGTATTACTACTAATTATTATTGTTATCCCTTGTGAAGTCACTGAACATCATTATAAATGACATCTCAAATACTTTCTAGGTCTCTGAAATTTAAAAAGACAAATACAAGGGGATAAGGGAAATAAAAGCATAATAGCATAATTTCCTCTATTCTTTATAAGGGTCTAATTCTTGACCTGAGAGGCTGTAATAACTTGCATTTCTAGAGAACTTTTTTAAAATTTCATTTGATCTTCATCATAACATCCCTCTGAACTAGGTATACAGATATTACCCCCAACCTATAGATGAGGAAACTGAGGTTCAGAAGTGACTTGTTTGAGACCGCATAATTAGTAAAGGACAGTTTAAGAACTTAAAGCCAGAGCCTCTGACTCCAAATCCAAATTCTTTCTATAATGTGTGTGTGCTGCCTCTGTTTGGATTTACACTGGTTTGTGGCTCACATCAATTTGAAATACACTAATCTGGTGCTATGGAAAAAGACCCTGACTTTCATCTCTGATCTGCCATTTACAGCAATATAATTTTTGAGATGCAGTCACCTCTCTGGGTGTCATATGGCAAGCAGTGGGGTGGGGCTAGGTGACCTCTAAGGTATTTGCCAGATGTTAACATTCTACAACTCTTCCATGATGAATGCTGCTAGGCTGTATGCTTGGCCAGCTGTGCATGACAGAAATCCCCCTGTGAATCGCTTCTATTTGTGTTCAGGGCCATCTGCGGACAAAATCATGGAGTTTGAAAAGTTTGTCTTTGGTATTCCCACGTACATCTCTTTAGTCATACTTGTCTCCTCCCTTTCCCAGCCGTGGCGCTCCCTTCTCTTTTAAATGCTCATAACCTCTTGTTGTCTGACTTACAAAAACATGAAAAGGTCTGATATCATTTATAGCAACCTGCTATGAGACCAATAAAATTACATTTGAATAGAGGAGACAAGTTGTATCTGTCTTTATACATACATACATGTACAAACACATATATGTCAAAACTCTTGGGGAATGAGTTGGGCTTCCCAAAGCTACTATGTCCCCTCAGGATTTTAGCAGTATGCTTGATAGGTTGGGAGGTTGTCCTAGGATTATAGCTTCTGAGCCTCCCCCCCCCCCAGCAGTGTACTTTCTGCTTTAATTATAAGTTAAGAAATCTTTGAGCAGTTAGGTGGTACCTACTAGCTGGGTGACCCCGGGCAAGTCACTTGATCCTGTTTGCCTCAGCATTTTTGTCTAGAAAACCCCAACTGGGGTCATGAAGAGTTAGACATGCCTAAAAATGACTGAACCACAACAAAAGACATAAGTACCCTTTAGAAAGGAGTAGTTTAGTCAAGAATAATTGGTATAAAACATCTTCCAGGAGCTTTCAGACTCAAAAGGTCACTTTCCAGGATAGTTAAGATTCATTTAAGAACTACTGCTCAGTCATTTGCCATCAAGTAAAGAAGTACCAGCAGAAGAACTGAGGTAAGTCTGGGGTCCAGGCTCAGATTTTCCTAGACAGTTAAATATGTCTGAATGTGGGAGATGACATTACTACCTTCCTTTCTCTCACATCATGAGAGAACTCTGAAAATCAGAATTCCATGTCACACCTGGAAGATGTGGAAGCAAGAAGAACAAATACAGCATATACATCAAGAAAGATTACAACTGAGAAAAATCTCAGATTTGGCAACTAAAAAATTGTTGGACTCTTTGGAAAGAGTAGTTTAAGTTTAGTGATGAAGTTGAAAACCAGACTGCAGAGGGTTGAGGAACAAGAGGGAAGAAAAGAATTGACTGAGAATGTAACTTTTTTATAAGGGACTGGGAAGAAAACTGTAAGTTGTTAGCTTGAGGGGATGATCAAGTATCATAATGGCTTTTTAAGGTTGGGAGAAACTTGGACTTTCCCGAAGGTAAAAGGCAAAGAGGCAATTGACAGGGAAAGGTTGGAAATTTGAAACAATGCAGGAATGATTGAGGATGTAATCTGTTGGAGAAGACAGGAGGGAATAAGACAAAGTGCTCATCCAGGGTGCCATGTGCCCATGTAGTGCTTAGCTTTGGCAAGGAGAAAGTCCAGTTTTTTGGTGAGGGACTAAAAGAAATAGGAAAGAGTAGAAAATGATGTTAGGAGTTTGGAGATGAAAAGAATGGAAGAAAAGGGAGTTCATTTTGAACTGTCTTAACTTTTTTTTTCAGTAAAGTAAGAGGAAAGCCTTAGGCAGAAAGAGAGAGGGGGGAGGGGGTGAGAAAAAGAGGAAGCATGAAGGCTTAAGGAGAGAAGAAAAGATTTGGAATAACTTCTATGGAAAGTGAGATAGGGAATTAATTAGAGAGAAATAAGACTTCCTTGTTGCAGTGATGAGCCATCCAAAATTGGATAACATAGGAATTTGTAATATACCCAGTCAGCATGATGATAGTGCTTCCTCCCATTTTGTTCAGTGGACTGTAAGTAGGAGTGAAGGAGGTGGATGGTGGGAATAATTTAGAACCGAAGTTTGGTAAGGAAGAGTGGCAATAAAAGGGAACAAAGGACTCAAAAGCAGAGGACAATGTAGAATTGAAGTGAATAACTACTGGATAGAGGCTGGAGAGGTAGGGAAGTAAAGTCAGAGCAAAGGTAATGGCCTAAGAAAATAGTAAGAGGTAGAAAAAATGATAGTCTTGATGAGATAGAGAAGGGATGAAACATAGGAAGAGTTGGAATGGTGGGAGGGAATAGCCAGATATAGGGAAATGTCATTTTTTAACTAAAGGAATGAAACACTTGTAGGTGACCACATGAAAATGTGTATGACCATTTATATCTGTGGCTGAGGTTAAAGAGTAGGCTATGGGACTTAAGGTGGTTAAGGAAATAAGAGTTTAGAGGATTTGAGAAATTATATACTATTATAGTATTTTTCTAATACTTTCCCTGGCTATTAAACTCTCCTTGTAAAATGATAGAGAAAGATGATGAATTAAGTTCTGAGTCCATCTCAGGCAACTAGGTGGCTCAGTGGATGGAGTGCTGGGCCTGGAATCTTAAAGAAATGAATTCAAAAGTAGCCTCAGACCTCTTATTATGTGACCTTGGGGAAGGCATTTTGCCTTTATACAATTTCCTCAACTGAAAAACAGGGTTAATAATAGCACGTGCCTCCCAGGATTGTTAAAAAGATTAAATAAGATATTATTTATAAAGCATGTAGCATAGAGATTGAGTCAGAGTAGGTGCTTAATAAATGCTTGTTTTCTTTTTTTTTTTTTTTTTTCTTGTTAAAGGAGGGGCAGATGATTTTGGGATCAGAATACTACAGCAATGATTTAGGAAAATATTTTTAATTGAGTAAACTTTAAAAAAGGAAATGTAGCTAAATGAAGGAGGCAATGAGTAGCAAGGAATATCCAACGGGGAAGGGAGGGATACGTATTATAAGAAGGGAATTAGTTTTCAATGAGGATTAACAGTTGGAAAAAGTGGGGAAAAGAGATTCAGAATGAAGGATGAGTAGCATTATTTGCTAAAGAATAGAAATTTCAAAGGGTGCAGTGTTAGAGCTGAGTAGGGTTGGATTTGGACACGAGTAGACATAAGGGACATAAGGATAATGGGGATGAGAAAACATGAAGAGAAGAGACAGAAAAAAATCATCAGATAGGTAGGAAGAAAACTGGGAGCAAACTGTGTCACAAAAACCAGAGAAGAGAGGGGATTCAGAAAATGATTAACAGATCAAGAATAATTAAGATTAAATAGAAGCCTACTTTTGGCAGTGAGATCACTGATGACTGGAGAGAGCAGTTTCAGCTGTGTGATGAAATTAGAAGCCAGATTCCAGAGGCTAAACATCAAGCCAGAGGAAAGTAAAAACATGGAGTATAAATGATCTTCCCACCTCTACCAATTACAAATTCCCTCTTTTTCATGTTACACTTCCCCTTCCCAAGGGCTGGGGGGTGAGGGGTGAGAGACTAGTCTGTACTCTGAGTCTATCACTTATCTATTTGGAGGTAGAGTCAAGAGTTACTGTCTTTCAGAGTTAATTGTTATCATATTGTTATCATTGTACAAATTGTTCTGGTTCTGTACACTTCACTTTGAATAAGTTCATACACATCTTGCCAGGTTTTTGTGAAACTATCCCTTTTATCATTTCTTACAGCATAACTATATTCTATCCTATTTGTACTTATTCAACCTTTCTCCATTTGATGGGCATCTCCTTAGTTTCTAATTCTTTGTTACCTCCTGTACCCCCACCCAAACAAATCTACTATAAATATTTTTTATGTATGGGTCTTTTTCCTCTTTATTTTTTTTAATCTCTTTTGAGTGTAGCTCTAATAGTGATGTCACTGGGTCAAAAGGTACGCACAATTTTATAGTCTTTGGATCATAGATCAAATTGCTTTCCAGAATGGTTGAACCAGTTCATTGTTTCATCAGTAATATATTACAATACTTTAACGAATCTGTTTCCTCACAACCTCTCCAGCATTTGTCATTCTCCTTTTTTTTTTTTTGTCAGGCTAGTCAATTTGATGGGTGTGAAGTGGTATCTTAGAATTGTTTTTGCTTCTGCAAATTTTATGTAACAAAAATTGTTTATTTTATCTCCTTTGAGCTTTTCTCTCTCTTTTTTGGTCATGAACTCTATCCTAGTCCATGGATTTGATAAGTAATTTCTTCCTTGCCCCTCTAATTTACTTATAATATCATTTTTATGTTTAAGCCATGTACCTTTTTGGAGGTGTGTAAGATAATTATCTATATTTAGTTTCTGCCAGATTTTTTTCCCCAGTTTTCTCAATAGTTTTATTGAATAATTAATTCTTGCCTAAAATTTATCCATTTAATTTAGATCATCATTTTTGTTGGCATATTGGGATCTTAGGGTTTACAAGACATCTAGGTTACTGTGATGATTTCCTTCTGTGTACTACATGCCTAATCTTTCCATTTATTAACCTCTCCATTTCTTATCTCGCACCTAATTATTTATCATGACTAATATAGTATGAGATCAGATACTGTTAGCCAAAAGATTTTATTATTCTATTATTAGAGCTTATCAGACTCATTATGATCCCATTTGGGGTTTTCTTCCCAAAGGCATTGTAGTAGCTTGCCATTTTCTTCTCCAGCTCATTTTTATAGATGAGTAAACTGAGATAAGGTTAAATGACTTGCCCAGGGTCACACAGCCAGTCAGTGACAGAGACCAGATTCGAATTCAGGAAGACTTATCTTCCATCTTCCAGACTCCTGGCCCAGCACTCCATGTACTATGGTGCCACCAAGACAGCTACTCAGTGTTTTCTACTCTGTATGTGTGCTTGAAACAAGAATAAGTGTTGTGTTTTGTCAAAATTTCGCATCTATAGGAACAATTACATGATTTTTTGTTATTAAAATGGTCAATTATGCTAATAGTTTTCTGAATATTGAATCAGTGCAGTATTCCTAGAAAAAATCCAATTTGGTTATAGAGTATGACATATTCCTATAATCTCCTTGTTAGTATTTTACTTCAAATGTTTGTATTAATATTCATTAGGAAAATTGGTCCATAATTTTCTTTCTTTGTTTTAACTTTCTCAGTTTTGGTATCAAGATAATTTTTGTGTCAAAGAAGAAATTTTGTAGGGCCTTTTCTCTATTTTTTTCAAACAGTTCATGTAATATAATGGTACCTTGACACTCATTTACTTCAAAACTCGTTAGATTCACTATTGAATGTATTTTTATGAGAAAAAATGCTTCAGCACCTGACATTTGCTCTGCACTTGTCACACATGATTGTTGTCTTGGTTGGGCAGTTGGGCTGTGACATTGGCCAGGGTCCTGCCAGGCCCCTGCTGCCTCTGCTCTCAGCCATGGGCAGCTCCTCCCCAGCAACAGCAGAGGTACACAGGATTGTCAGGTTGGAGTCTATCATACAGAGATTGTGTGTGCCCGTGCGCAGGTTGTGGGCAGCTCCAGTACCAGAAAGGACAGAGTGAGTGGTATGCTCAGCAGGAGGAGAAGCAGCAGGAGCAGGAGCAGTGATGGCGCTCTCTTTTTTCTCCATGGTTGGAAGCCCCACTTGCCCCTTTAGGGAATTGGTGGGGAGAGATTGGTTAGGTTATGGGGAAAAATGTGTGCTATACTCATTGTTTTTGTCATCTGTCAGGACTTCTCAAACAAATTAATGATCAGTACTGAGGTACCACTGTATTGGAATTAATTGTTCCTTAAATATTTGGTAGAATTAGCTTTTAAGTCCATTGAGTCCAGGACTTCTTTTCTTCAGGACTTCATTTATAGGTTGTTCTTATTTAAATATTTTACTTCTGTTTATCTAGATAAACTATATTTCCATAATCTGGATAAACTATATTTTTCATTTCGTTTGCATTGTCAAATTTATAAGCATAGAGTTGGATGAAATAGTTCCTAATCATTGCCTTTATTTTTTCCATTAGTTGTGAATTCACATTTTTTATTTTAAATTATTTTAACTTGGTTTTACTCTTTCCTTTTAAAACTCAAATTAGCTTATAAGTGCATTTATTTTATTGTGTTTTTAAAATAGTTCCTAGTTTTATTTATTAATTATTCAATGGATTTTTATTTTCAATTCTCTTAACCTCTTCTTTGTTTTTCAGGATTTCTCTTTTGTTGTTAAATTGGGAGTTTTAAATTAGCTGGCTTTCTAATTATTCTCTCATTTCTCTTTTAATTAGGTCTATTTTTGCTTTTGCTTTATTTGAGATCATGAGTGCCCCCTTTGACTTTTTACTTCAGAGGAAGCATAATATATTTTGCTCTAGTCTTTTATTTTAAATCTAAGTGTAAATTTCTCTTTCAAATTTGTTTCTTATACACAAATATTTTTGGATTCTTATTTCTAATCCATTCTTCTATGTTCTCCAATTTTATAGGTGAATTTATCCTGTTTACATTTATATTTATGATTGCTAACTGTGTATTTTCCTCTATTTTATTTCCTCCTTTCACTCCATACCTAAAGAGTTTGTTTTGTTTTTGACCACTGTCTTCCTTAATTTACTCTTCCTTTAATTTCCTTTCATCTTTCCCTTAACTCCTTTCCTTCCAACTTCTTTTAGATTTACTATTATTAAAACTTTGATTTGTATACTTATTTTATATGCTTATATACCCAGGGCCACATAAAAATTTCTCGGGCAAAAAAGGTGGCAAGTGGAAAAAGTTTAAGAAGCTCTGCCATATAGTTAAGAACAGAGCTAAGTCTAGCAATCAGTTTTTGGTGGAAAAAACAAAGACTGCTCCCCAGAATCAGTGTCCCATTGAGAAGGCCGAACAAAGGGCCTGTCTCCACACCTGAACTTATTCTTGAGGGAGCTGACTTCTTGGTTCATGGCACCAACCTTCTCTGTGGCATTCTCCAACCCCACTGAAGCTTTCTGCCGGACACATTGCCACAGAGCCTCTTCCTCTGCCTCCTCCAGCTGCTTCAGACTCACAGTCCCCTTGTTGGCCTGGTTCTTATACCACTTAGCAATGTATTGCTGGCTGTCTACCTGCAGAATCGTGTCCTTGAACTTCTCAGCCCAGCGTATCTACATGAGGGCCTCCCAGAGCTCCTTGTCTCCTTGTCCAGTTGCTCCTTGACCTCTGAGTATTGATTGGCCATGCTCTCTGTCTCCTTTAGTTTCACCTTGAGCTCCTTGTTCTGCTACTTCAGATGCTGGTGAACATTCTCAGTTTTCTGGTCATGGCTGTGCTCCACGTTCAGGTCAATGTTGGTCTGGTCATTCTGGAGGCTGGTTCTCTTGAGCCAATCATTGACCAGCTCTGTGTGCTCTGCTCCTCCTCCACCTGAGCAATACAGGCTCCTAGGCACCACTTCTCCACTAGGGCCAGGGCTCCTTTGCCATTCCTGTTGGTGATCTCATCTCGCAGTAGGCCCCTTTCTTTATAGGCCTGATGATTTGTGGGCTCTGCAGCTGCTGATTCTTCCTGAAGCTGAATCATCTCTGCCTCCATACTTTTGAGCTTTTTCTCATTCTCCTTGGACTGGACCAAGATCTCCTCTTAGGAGATCCTAGTGTCACCTAGCTCCTGCATGCAATCTTTATCTGGGCCTACAGTTTTACACAGCTGCTTAAAGGCTCTTGATGGCTGAGTCAGTATTGTCCTCCAAGTCGTTCAAGTCCATCTCTAGCTTTTTCTTGGCAGGCATGGCCACCAAAAATAGCATCCTTTCTGCTAGTCCCCCAACTCAACCTCTATCTCCTAGACCTGTTGGGTTAGCTGCTTCCTTTCTTCACTCTGTTCATTGTGGCTCTGTAAATCCTGTTCAAAGTGGGCCTTGAACACTTACAGATTCTCTTTGAGCCACAGTGTAGCATCCTCAATAGTCTGAAACTCATCTTCCAGATGCTCCAGCTCCTCATCACCTACTGCTCTAGGGCCCACTTTGACTTCTCTAGCTCATGAACACTTTTGCTTTCACTGTCCTTGGAGCTCATTGGGTCTTTCACAGAGATGATTGTGGAGGAATTCCAGCTTGATGGTTTCCTCCAGGGTTCCAGCAAGAAATAAGGCCTTCATTTCCTTCTCTTGTACCTTAACATCAGCTCAGTTGTATTGCTTGGAATACCTAGTTGAGATGGTCTTCTCCTCTGCTAGGAGCTGGTCAGACTTCTGCTCATTCTCCAGGTTGGAGATGATCCATCTTGATGAGAAGGTTATTCAGCTCTAGCTCCAGTCACATCTTTATCATCTTCTCCAGTTTGTTGTAAGTTGCATCTTTTTCTTCATACCCCTGGTCCTACAACCTCCTCTAGGCTTCCTCCATTAACTCCAGGTAGCTCACACCATTGACCATTTCTTCATATCAACCATCCGGACATTGAGGTGACAATGTGCTTTTCCAGGATCCTCTTGATTTCTTCCTCCTCCTCTGCTTTAAGATGCTTTTTTTTCACCCTCTCCCTGCTTCAATTTCAGATGTTCAGGTTCAGCTTCTGACAAGTCTCCTCCTGCAGAAGCTCCTGTGTGTCTTGAAGCTGAGACTCCAAAGCAGAATAGTCTTTGGCCAGCTTACTGGACTTTCTGTCTAACTGATTAAGGAGGCCTGGGATCTTGTCCAGCTCATCCTGTGGCTTGTTTACCTTGTTGATCAGCTTCTGCACCTGCTTTACCTCAGTGAGCTTCACCTGCAGCTCCTAAAGCTGGGTCTCCACTCCCTCCTTCTCTCTACATAAGTATTCTTCCAGGTCTGTGATCATGGCCATGCGTTATTCCTTCAGCTTGGCCACGCTCTTGCACTTATCCTCTTCTTCCATGAAGTTGGTGGTGAACTCTAATATTTTATTCTCCAGAAATTTCTTCTCCTTGATGAATCTGCAATTCTGGTCTTCCAGAATGATCTGATCTTCTTTGCTTCTTCAACTTAGGCTCTATGTTCACCTCCAGCTACAGGTTCTTCCTCTTCTTGTATATTTCTTTCTTTTCCTAGTCATCTTTTAAAAGTCTTTTTCTTTAAATCTACTAGGAATTATTATTGGTCTTATTATATACAATCCATTTTTCTTTGAGCTTTTGTTGATAGAAACTTTCAAGTCATTGTCTTCTGTGTTTGTTTTGATCACTTCCCTTACCTTAGTAGTTCTTTATTGTTGGGTTTTTCCCCCTCATTCTCTTAGACTACTTCTTGAATTTGGCTTTTATGTTAGTGATAGGTTTAGACCTTTGGGGGAGAATATCTGGTCTAAACTTCTGTCCTTCTGTTGGTTTCACAGGTCCAATGGAAGCTTGCAAGTATTCAGTGTTCTCATAGTAGTGTGAGTATTGTGAATTATGGTAAGGTCTATTCATTGCTTTCTTGGTCTGAGTTTTGCAAATTACTATCCCAGGTTTGAATTTGTTGCCTTATATATTGTTGAGTTCCAGTAGACTGCTGATGGAGTTAGTCACTGTTAGCCCTTTGGGAAGCTCTGTAGGTTCAGAATGACTGAATTGATGTTTGGTGCTTTGGTCTGGAACTCTTGTCCTAGTTATTCTACTATACACTTACATGCCAAGCTATAGTTAAAACCAAATCATTGCTTTATTCCTGGGCTTAGGGCCACACAATTACATTTCACAAACTTTTTCCTTGTTCAATATGTATCTAAGGCCATGCTTGCTTATGTAAAGTGCTCTTCCCTGATCTGAATCTATGACTCAGACCTGAGGAATGGGTGACTGAGTTGCCAGATGGTACCTGTTCCTGTACCCAGAGCTAGTTCAAAGATCCCCAAGATCTCTTTCTGCCCCGTGCTTCCTTTTTTGGTGCTTTCTCAGTCTTCTTTCCATCCCTGGGTGCTGGAATGATTTTGTTGCTGTGAAAACTGTTTTCCTACCATCCCAAACAACTTTCTACTATCTGTGGCTCTCTCTTTGTATGTCCCTAACCTGCCCTGGGCTAGAAAATGATTTTTTCATGGCTTTCTTGGTCACAATTCAGAATGGAATGTTTTTTAGTTTGTTGTGGAGGAGATATATTGGGTAAACAAGACAAAAAGTCTTCCTCTTATTCCACCACCTTGACTCTATTTCCACAAATAAGTTTTTTCAAGATAGTTGAGACATAGGATACTACTTGGTGTGGATAGTAAATGTTTGAAAACAAAGTGAGACTTGCTTGAGTTTGTAGGCAGCAGGGAAGAAGCCAGTAAAGACAGAAAGTGAAAACTTGTGAGAGAATGTGAATGAGTGGAGGTAATCTGTTAAAAAAATGGGAGAGAATAGGATCAAGTTTATATGTAGAAAGGTTGCTCTTGGTAAGGGGAAAATGGCATTCTTTTTTTTATCAAAGATTCAAGGACAAAATAGTGCATGAAGTCATGGGTTAAAAGGCAAGGAAGAGAGGAGAGAGAGTTCTTAGTAGATGGTCTCTTTTTCCTCAGTAAATTATAGCAAGACCACTAGCCTGAGAAGATGGAATGGAAGGAGTTCTGGGAAAAGGGAAGGTCAGGAATTGCTTCTAGTAGTGAATCGGATACAATGTCAATTTGAAAGAATTTTTAAAAAATCCTTATTGAAGTGAGGGTTATCCAGTCAGATTGGATAATAAATTTAGTTTTACAGCTTCCTTCAGTAAACTAACTTCCAGAGCATGTGAGTTAAGAATAAAAAAGGAGGGTGGGGTTTGGTAAAAGAGAGTAATGATGGTTCAAACAAGGTCATCAAGAAATTAACTGTTTTACTAAGGGGTCAAGATGAGAAAGGGAGGAGAGCAAAGTGACAGCATGAGAAAGAACTGAGTGGTAAATGATTACAGATCATAGTAAGGATAAAGAAGTGGTATAGGACTAGGCACAGGAGGAAAACGAATAATAAGAGTAATTTGTTTAGATAATAGAAGAAAAGAGTTCTTGGTTTTGGAAGGCTAATATAGGTGGATGGTGGTAAGATCAAAAGAGTTATCAGCTCTATGCATAGTAAAGGAATGGAAGGATAATATATGGAAATTCAGTAGACTGGGGAACTGGAAAATTAAAGTATTTGAGGAAACAATGATCCCTATGTTGGAGTCTTATAGCAGGAGAGCAGAAATTGGGGTAGAGTGGGAAGACAGTGTGCCCTAAGCATTGAACTTGTTGATAAAGGAAGGAGAATGTCTTAGTGGATAAAGTGCTATCAAGATCTAGTTTGGGTGACAAATATGAAACTGGCAAATATCAAAGAGAGCTTTCTAAGTCATGGCAGTAAAGGAAGGACCTAAGAGTAACAAGTATCTCAACACTACTTCCCCAGAATCTGTGAGTTGTAGGGGTATGAGAAAAGATGCAATGAAAACTGGAAAGCATGGTAAAGGCGATAGTGTCATCTGGGTGGAGCTAGGTTTCAGTGATGGAAGGGAAAAAATAAGCACTTATACACCACCTACTATCTGCCAGGTACTATGCTAAACACTTTATAATTATTATCTCATTTTATCCTTGCAACAACCCTGTGACATTGGTGCTATTATTATTCCCATTTTACAGCTGAATAAACTGATCCAGAGATGAAGTGACTTGCCTGGGTCACATAGCTAAAAAAAGTATAAGGCTGAATTTGAATTCAAGTCTTCCTAGTTCCAGACCCAGAAGTTTATCTATTGGGTCAAAAGCTGCCTCTAAACTCTAGTGAATTTAAGAAGATGGAAAAAACAAGAAGAGGCTAAAAATGAAGGGAAGTGTGTTGATTATAGAACAGAAGCTCTAGATCAGAGTGGAAGGGGCAAACATAGTTGGTGGTCTGCTGGGCAGAGATTCTTTGTTAGTGATGTGAGGGCTCAGCAGGAAAGCATAATGTTCAAAACAAGGGGAGAATGCAAAACATGGAGTATTTCTATAGAGGAGGGAGTAGAGCTTTAGCCATATGTTTAATCATTTTAAAAATGATATAAAGGTGTTGGGCAGACCCACTTTCAGACTCTGACCAGTTGTATCTGATTGTAAGAAGTTGGGCAGGTACAGAAACAAGATATCAGGGCTCAATATGTGGTCTCTGACTTTTTCTCTACTCTGTCATCCTACGTGGCATAGAAGAAGACATTTAAGGTTTAAAAACTGAGAAATTATTAGTCTACCAAGATGCTTGGCAATTATTAGACAAATAAGAAACTGGGAAATATGTGGAATAATTATCATAAAAGAGGTCTCTGTCAAGCCCTAGACTAGGAAGAGGAGCCCAAAGAAAAGATTAAACATAAAGGATTAAATGTTAGCTGGGAGGACCCTGTTCTTTGCTCTAAAGAATGTGGTATTTGAGTTGAGATATTTTGTAAGGGAAATGAAAGGCCTGAGGAAATAGAAGCTGTCTGCTGATTCTAGTGGCAAGGGTTCTTGGACCTTGTTGAACAGAACCAGAGAAAAAAAAGGAGAAAAATGCCTGCTATAGGCTCTAAAGGAGCCCAGTAGCACATGCTCTCTATCCTGGGGAGGCCGACATGTGCCTTTCATAGTAGCATCCCGAAGGCTAGTGTCCTGAAGAGGCCAGTGGAGCAGAGTGAACCTTATAAAAATCTATGTCAGGAAGAGGAAGATTACAATATCATCACCATAGCACCTTATAGCATGAGGCACGAGTTAAGGCTCTGCATGTTTTAGGGTTCCTTGTGCATGCCTTTGCAGATATGCATCCAGGCCACTCAAGTTCCCAGCATCTCTCCATGTGTGCTCCTTATGCATATTTGCTCTTTACCTAATGCTCTGTACATGTTTTTGTAGAAAAATACACCCTAGTGTCATTGGGGGAAATGTTTTGTTGTTGCTTTTTGTTATGCTGTTGAATTGTGGCTTTTCTTCCTGCTGGCTACTCAAGATACACACAATAGTGAGGGCTTATAAAAACTACACTAAATTGGTATGTGTTAGAGGTGGGAACCGAATCCAAGTTTTCTCTGCTATGAGATTGGTTCTCTATCCATTTATGGTAATTCATGCCATTTAGGTTGCCACACCCTACTTAATACTAAAATAATTCTCCAGTTGGTGCTGTGAAAAAAATGATCATTTCCTTGAATGCTGACATTGATATGCATATCTCACTTCATTACAAGACCACCTAGATAACAGACTATAAGAAAATGATAAATCTTATATGTATCAAGGCACACACCAAAATTTATTCCTGGGCAGTGGTTTGATTCTGCAGTTACAGGTGAGAACCACCAGATGGCTTAAGTAAACGAATACATCACACATGTAAATTCATGCAGAAAATCTGAAATGGAGGCGGTGAAAGAAGGAATTAGGAATTAAAATGCTCTACCCAAACAGACCAATGAATTAATTCTATTGCTGACACAAGCACAGACCAAAAGATGTTTTGAAATTGCACGATATTCTTCCAAGTACAAATGGTAGAAATCTGACCATTAAAAAGAAAATCCTGAACTGAATGGAATCGGTCAGTACTGTGTCTGCTTGTTTCTTAAAGTGCTTCATTCGTCTAAGCCACTGTAGATTAAAGTTCCAAATAAAGCCTCTAGTAGTCTGTTGATCATATATACCATACTAATGGTGATTAGTATTAGTATCACCAACTAGATGACTAAAGACCCTCTAAAGATTTATGAGACTAGCAGTAGAGAAAGTTTTTATTTTCATATATGTGAACAGACCATGACTTTTTGAAGGTAGAGAGGAGTTGGTAATAACATTTATGACTAAGTATACTTTGGGCATTTTATCTGTATGCAGAGCAGGCAAAATTAGATGAATAATTTTTTTAAAAATTGAAGATAATTTAAACTTAAGAATAGTAAAGTTCTGAGGCATGATCATGAAATGGAGATTAAGCCTTCTGATTACATAGTACTTGACATAACATATTCAGATAACACAACCTACTTATAAAACTTTCCTTAAAAAGGTCATGGACTATTTCTACCTCTTTTGGTTGGGGAACATAGGGCAGACTATTATCTATTACCATGCTAAAGAAAGGGGGAAAAAGTCTATTGATATCAGTCTCTTTCAATTGCCCTTTCATAAAACCCACTACAATATGATTTAAGACTAGAAAGGGACAAATCATTTATTTGTTCATAGATCACAGATTTTTAGGTGGAAAGGACTTTAAAAAGTATGTGTTCCTCATTTTAAAAAGAAAACAGAGTAAGTATCAGAAATGGGATTTGAATCTAGGTTCAATAACTGGATATAGATTTAAAGAAAGTTATTCAAATGGATTGGCGGAAGGCCCTGGAGCAATCCTTTAATGGAGTTTAACAAAATATTAATTTGCCTTTTATAGCCATCATTTCTTTTAAAAGTTTTGGAATTCTATTTTCATATGAACTATCCATGAATAGGAAACTGTCTTTTCCTGCTCAGGCTACGAGCAGGAAACAGAAAGATGAAAATAGTTGTTACTATTAATTAATTGTTTCAGTAGTGTCCCACTCTCTGTGGTCCCAGTTCTTTGTTTTTTTGGCAAAGATACTGATGTGGTTTGCCATTTTCTTCTCCAGCTCATTTTTTTTTTTTTTTTAGGCTGGGGTTAAGTGACTTGTCTAGGGTCACACAGCTAGGAAGTGTTAAGTGTCTGAGACCATATTTGAACTCATGTTCTTCTGAATTCAAGGCTGGTGCTCTATCCACTGCGCCACCTAGCTGCCCCTCATTTTTTTTTTTAAAGAACATATTAGGAACTAAGGCAAACAGAATTATTTGTCTTGCCCAACATTAACCAGCTAGTAAGTGTCTGAAGCCACATTTGAGTTCAGGGTGAGTTCACACTTCCTAGATAGTAATAGTAATTTTTGAAATATAGCAATTTGACTTGATTGAAATCTTTATTAAAACAAAACCAAAAACTCTTCAAGATACCAACCTATACCCATTAAATTGGCAATGATTAAAAAAAATCCAAAGCTAGTGGGGCTGTAGAGAAATAGGTACACTATTACATAACTGGTTATAACTATAAATTGGTATAATCTTTTTAGGAAACAATATGGCAAAAGAGAAGAAAAGGAAAAGGAACAGGAAGAGGGAGAGGGAGAGGGAAAAGGAGAGGGAGAGGAAGAGAGAGTCGAAGCTAGGTGTCCGCACAGTGGATAGAACACCAGCCCTGAAGTCAGGAGGACCTCAGTTCAAATTTGGCCTCAGACATCTAATACCTAGTTGTGTGACCTTGGGCAAGTCATTTAATCCCATTTGCCTCAGCTCCCCCCTCCCCCCCAAAAAAGTTACAGAATTACACTTATTTTTTGATCCCAGTGATTCCATTGCAATGACTAAGTCCTGAGGAAGTTAAAAAATCTTTTTCAAAAATATATACTGTAATTTTTAGTAGAAAAAAATGGAACAAATTCATATTCAATAATTGCAGAATGGTTAAAAATTGTATAATCTTATGAAAATTACTAAGTCATAAAATCAGATATGAAGATTAAAAATAGAAAATTATTTTAAACTCATGAATATAAAATTTAGGTGTTAAAAAATCCAAAATTCCAATCAACTGAGGTTTTTAATTTGTGCATCTATTTTCCTTTTGATTTAACATTGATTGCCACACAGAAGTTGACTTTCAGATCGTTCAGCTCCTGGTTCAATATCTAATTGGGGATGGATAGATGTGAGCAGGGGAGACTATGGGGTTGCAGGCAATAGGCAGAAGTAAGTAAGGAAATTCCTACTCTAGATTTCCTCCACCTCCCAGCTTATTGGACTTAGATGTTTTTCCAGGAAGATGTCAGGCACAACTGTTCTTATAATAACTAACGTTTATTTAGAGCCTGCTATATGTGGGGCACTATGCTAAGTACTTTACAATTATTGTTTCATTTGATCCTTAAAACAAACCTTGTGGGTTGGGGCTTTTATTTCACCCATGGGAAAACTGAGGCAAGCAGAAGTGTTTTGCCCATGGTCACAGAGCCAGTCTCTATATCTATCTATCTATATCTGAGGTTGGATTTGAACGCAGCTCCTCCTTACTCCAGACTGGGCACTATATCCTTTGTGACCTGTGATCTAAACAACTATCCCCTTTGGAATGGGATTCCTTTTAGCTCTTTTTAGTAGCCATGTGATCTCAGGCAAATTAATTAACATACCTGAGCATCATTTATAAATCCATGTGCCCAGCCTACCTCACAGGGTTGCTGTGAGGACTAAAGCATCAGCAGTATTTTAAAAACTTCTTGGAAAAGAACCAGAATATGCCTTTTTCCAGTTAAATCTTGAAACTTGAACTAAGGTATGAAGGAAGCCAGAGGGAGAAGTGGGAAAGTGCTCTAGACATGGGGGTCAGTAAAAGTCAATAATACCAAATCAGTTTGTGGAGGGGAATAAAGACCGAAAAGGGCCAAAAGAGAGAAGTTTATATTTGCTCCCCGAGTTGATAGAGAGACAACTGTAGTGATCTGGTCTGGGATTGACGAAAATTGATTTGGCAACAGCGTTGGATGCATTAGGAAGGAGAGGGGCACAGTGTACAGAGGGCAAGTGGGAGGCTAGTGTAATAATCCAAGCAGGAGGTGAGAAAGGCTTGGCCGAAGCAAGTAACTACTTGAGTAAACAGAAGACCAAGGGACATCGTGGGGACAGGAGGGACTGGATCGTGAGGGGACAAGGCTAACACCAAGACTAAATCTTGTTGGCTGAAAGATTTCAATCGAAATAGGGAAATTTTGGAAAATGGATTATTTTTGGGGAAAATAAATTGAGTTTAGTTGTATACATGCTGATGAATTCCAGATACTCTCACAACATCCATTAGGAAATATCTAGCAAGCAGTTGGAGATGTTGAGCAGACTTCAGAAGAAAGGCTGGGGCTGGATAGAAGTAATTGATATGAGAGTTGTCCATCACCGGCTCACTCCAAACTAAAAAATGAAATCCTAAAGAAGATCACAGTATGATCCTCTACTGACTGAAAACCTGCATGACTTTGGGACACTTCCCTTCTCTGGGACTTATTTTTAAACAGTGGGCCTCATTAAGTGATCCTGAATATTCCTATCAACTGTACATGCTAGGAGTGAGGAGAGGGAGAAGTAATCCAACCCTTGCTGACATATTGAGATGTCTGCCTCATGTGGTCAGTTCACTGATATTATTACTTGTTATTACCTCATATGGTCAGGTCTAAGACACGATTACTCCTAGTGTTAAAAACTATCTCTGTACTTGAAATATCTTGTGGGATGTATATAAATTAGACAATTTATAGTTCCTTAAGTGGCTATTCAAGCTCTATAATTTATAATTTCTTTTTTTTAAGAATCTGAGCTAAGGTTTCCTAATTAAAAACATTTCTTTAATGTCATTTAATCAACTGTCAAAAAACCCCAAAAGACAAATCACAAAATGATCCATTGAACATGATGACCTATGATACATCAAAAATGAATAAAATGAAAGCTTTTTAAAAAATCTGCTTGTCTGTACAATTGCCTCAATCCTTCACTTGCCTGATGAAGATCTGGCCAACCCAAGTCTTTCAGAACCAGGTCTTTCAAGGTGATGGGAGGGGGAATAAATGGATAAGGAGTAGAGAGAGGATTGGAACTAGGACTTTGGAACTGACATTAATTAGGCTGTGGAAAAAACATACTACTAACTGATGAGGTTTTCTTTAGTCTGAAAGAACACTAAGGGTGAAAAATAACAAGTTAGTTAACCATTTTTTGCTGAACCTTAGTTATTTGTTCTAGAATACTTGTGGGGCTATTCTATTGGAACCTATCATATTCCAGAATACAATAAAGATAGCAGTCTTTGGATGCAGTCTAGCCCAAGACCATCTAATTTCTTTTTGACAATAAATATTAGCATAGACCATGTGTGGTAATCCTGTAACTGAATGTAGAATCATAAAAAAATAGCAACAGTAAAAGGTATGCAATATTCCACCAAAGATTTAATACTTTATGTAAATGCAAACAAGCATATCCATCTTATTAGTATGCAAATTTTCTTTCATCTTTAATAAATGCTAAGATCATATATATATTCCAAAGACTTGTTTTAAGATAAATTTCTTTACTATCAGTAAATGTTTGATTTGTATACCTATTTTGCATACCTATATATAAAAATTTCTCAGGCAAAAGGGGTCACAAGTGGAAAAAAGTTTAAGCCCTGACACAGAAGTAGTGTCTCCCATTGATCCCAGAGATTAGCCGCTCATTTTGAGAAAACATTTGTATTAAGCCAAAAACTTACTTTTGGGACCTCTAAGTTACTTATTTGGCTCCATCTATAGAAGTCATTTTAGCGACTGAGACAACGCAGAGAACTGTGTTTATTTGTAATAACAAAATGTAGTTCCATTTGAGAAATAAAAAATGTTCTAACATCACCACAAAATGCTATTAAATATGCCTGAATTAGTCTGATGAACTCTGCTGTTACTTTCCTGCTAATAACTAATTTATAAAGTGCCTGCTCAGTGCAAAGTTGGTGCCTCTACTCTTTGCACGAGTTAAGAGGCAGAGATGCAGTGGTTCCAAGTGGAGAGCTGCTCTGTGTTTTCACTTTAGGTAATTGTTAAGCCATTAGCTTATGATTAATTGGTAAGGGTAAATTGTAATGTTCCTAAAGCAAGATTCCTAAAATCCTAATGGCAATATAGAATACACAAGAGGACACAGAGTGGCTAGAGTGCTGGGCTTGGATTCAGGAAGACAGGGTTCTAAGTCCTGAGCCACTTACCTCTTGGGCCCAGTTTTTCATCTGTAAAATGGGGATAACACCTCCTTTATAGGGCTGCTGTCAAAGGATAGAGGTGAAGGCTATGCTATGTATTTTAGCCAAGACTGCCAGAAGCAATTTAATTAACATTCTAGATCCAAATATTTTTTAGCTTAAAGGTATGTCTAAATCGGTAGTCAGCCATCTCTTTATTTCAGGACAACTGGAGGTAACATTTTAATTATCTGGAACAGGGAGAATGTTATCTTAAAATATAGTTTGGTATGACATTCCAGAACGACAGTCATGATCTCAAATTACTGCTCTTTCATTGACTGTTCCTTACAAATCAAAAAGACTTGTAAATGTTATAACCCTTTCTGAATGGAGGGAAAAAAAGGGTTAGGGTCAGGGTCATTCACCTTACCTGGGAAATGGCAAGTAAGCTTAAGCAGATAAGAGGTGCTCTTTACTAAAGTTTGGTCCTTCCTCTTAACTAATTCCCTAAGAAAGACCTTTTGTTTCTACCTGACACCACTTCCTAAAGGGAAAAATCAGGAAAGAGTTTTAGGCTACAGAAAACTTTTTTTTTTTTTTTTTCCCCCCTGAGGCTGGGGTTAGTGACTTGCCCAGGGTCACACAGCTAGGAAGTGCTAATTGTCCGAAGGCAGATTTGAAATCCGGTCCTCCCGACTTCAGGGCTGGTACTCTCTCCACTGCGCCCCCTAGCTGCCTTAGAAAACATTTCTTAAAACTTTTAGTTGAAATAAAAAGAAATTTTAGTGCTTCCACAATGTTAAGCTTACTTAAGAGAATGTCTTTAAAGTGCTTTGGAAACTCCACAAAAGTAACTATTCCATCGCCGGTCAGTTCTAGGCTGTCTCCACAGAATTAAACAAGAGGCAAGGACTTTGACACTTTCTATAACATATTCCATCACCTCGACGGCTGGCAGAGTGAATGCTAGCCCCGGGGTGACAGGGAGGTCTTGGGTAAAACGAGGCTTCCTGTTTCTTGAGCAACTCCAGTCTCACTTTCCCCACAGGCCCGTTGTGACAGGTGGTGTTAAGTAATATTCGCTTCCCTTTACACATGGGGTCACTGAGCTACCGTTGGGCGTAGGTGAAAGGTTTAGGAAAAAACCACACAGATCTGGGCCTTGGACGTCATTAGTCCCATTTTACAAATTAAGAAACCGAGGCCAGGTACCTTCGGTGAGGCAATGAATGCCAGAACAGAGTTCACACTCAGGTTCTTGGGCTCCAAGGGGCGCGTTTTCTCCTTCGTCACTTTCTGCCCCTTTTTTATATGTCTAGAAGCAACAGGCGCTTAACGGGCGACTAGCATTAAAGAATGCAGATGTCTGCAGCGGGGCCGGGTCTCAGTCCGTGGAGGGGGAAGAATCTGTAACTTTCTCATCAGTGACCTGATCTAACAGAATTCGGACCCAGGGTCGCCAGGCGCGGCCCACGCTCAGGACAAAAGTTCGGGCCCGTGACCCCGACTCCGAGTCCCAAGCGCAGGAATCAGTAATTCGCTCACAAAGCCCAGGCCAGAGACAGAAACCGCGAACGCAAAGCCCCTCCCATCAGAAGACTCGGGGCAGCCACGCTAGCGGAACGGTTTATGTAACTGTACAGGGGGAAAGCGCTCCCCCAGTGTGCTCAGACTTAGCCGAGCGGCCGGCCCCGGCGGCACGCCCACCCTCTCGCGCCTGCCCGGGACTCCACACCGCCCCTTTCTCCAGGCCCGCCCGCCCGCTCGCCCCGCCCACCCCTCCACTCTCGGCTCTCGACTCTCGACCCTCGACCCTCGACCCCCGACCCTGTCTATGCTGTCTCGGATCGCCAGCTCTCGGAGACTGTTCAGGGATTTCTGGCCTCGCTTCTCCACTGGTATGATGGGAGACTTAGCCTCAAAACTCATCCGACGCGAGGACGCTTTAACTGGCCGCAGCGAACCGCTTAAAGTAGCAGGTAGGGACCATGAGAGTGACGCGCGCTCCGCCGCGCAAGCGCGCTGCTGCCCTGCCTTCTCCCGGGGGACTCCTGGAGGAAAAAGCGGTGCCCAGCTTCATCCCGGGCACGCAACGTGGGGTGCAACGCAGGCGCAGAAGAGAACCACAACTGGCAGTGGGGGCGGGGGGGAAGCGTGGAAAGAGAGAAAATGGGGGGGGGGCGCTAAGCCTTGTGCTAAAGGCCTGGTTATGTTTCAGCAGCTTCGCTCTGGTCCGTTATTTCCTTAATTTCTTTTCTTCCTACAGAATCTCAGGCGTGTAATGATAATAATAATGATAGCATTGTGGTTTCCACTATTATCTTTCTGTCTTCCATTCTTGGGAGATCCTAATCTCAGTTTCCTGGCTTTCTTTAAGCCCGACCAAAACCCCCTTTTCTCCTGGACCTCTAGTTCCAGTGCCTTCTCTCCATTAATTATCTCCCTTTTTTTTTTTTTTTTAAATCCCGTGTATATTTGCTATTTACTGGTTCCCCCGTTAGACTGTAAGCTCCGTGAGGGCAGAAGCTGCGTTTTTTGGTCAGCTCCCAGGGTTTGACGCTTGACAAAAAGGCTCTTAATAAATGATGGCTGAATTGGATTACCTCCCGCTTTGTGAGACACAGTGTGGCCAGAGCCCGGAGGATCATTTTGATTTTTTCTCTTCACTCCTCTGCATTGTCTTCTTCTTGGGGTCAGTATTTGCTGCCATAGTGAACACTTGACTGGGAACCATTGCTGCCTTGGGAGGGAAAGTCACAGAAAGTGTACAGGGAACGTGGAACACGAGTGCTTCGGTACAAAGGAACGGTGGGGGGCGGGGCACGCCCCAGCCCCGGGCGTTCTCCGGGGTGGCTTCCCTTTCTGGCACACTGGAGATCAGGGCCTGCTGCTTTTTTTGGAGCTTTGCCCTTTAGAGCTTGCCCTGGGCTCAATGGGCCCTCTTGGGTAAAAGCTCCCTGTAGAAATGGAGAATAAAATCTCAGGCTGCTTCAGCTCCGCCCTTTCCTCCCACCAAAGAATTCTGTGGGAAGGGACTGCGAGAGCATGCTGTTCTAAGTAGTACCTGAGCAGGAATCAGCTCTCCGGACGAGTGAGCATTCAGCCTGAAGCCTTCCCGCGATGGGAAAGCCATTGCTTCCCGCTGCAGCGTAGTTCTCTGTTAGGAAATTTTCCCTTGTGGAGAACCCAAATCCTAGCTAGAAGCCAAGTATGCCATAGCTACGACGTATCTGTGGCGGATTTGCCAGCAGAAAACCCTAAACCCTTTTCCATGTGATCGCTCTTCAAGCTAGAACAACCAAGCTATTCAAAAGTGCAATGAATGGATTACTTTTCTCAAGAGTTATTTAGGTGAGAGCTGGGTGACCAGTATTGGGAAATGTTACAGCAGCTTGTCCTGCACGACCGCTGAAATCCCTTCAACTCTGAACTTGATATTTTAAGACATTCCCCCTTCCATCCTCTAACAGGTAAAAATCACCAGTCCTCCCGCTGCTCCTTGTATGCCACAGTCCTCAGCCCCGTCACTATTATGGTCACCTTTCTCTGGGCGGACTCCAGCTGGTCAATATCCTTCCTAATAATGAATGATGCCATCAGACGTGGTCTGGACCCTGTGCACTGTCACTCCATTGTGAAAGCTCGCTTAGGATTGAGGGTGTCCTAGAATAAGCCATGCTTACAGTTAAATGCAAAAGCCATAATGACCTTCTGCAGATGTTCATCATCAGCACTGCAGACGTTTCTCATGGCCTTTGAATGCATGATGTAACTAGTTCTGTCAATTTCTTTACTACTCGAAAGCAACTTAATATCACTTCAGCTTTTCTGGCTTCCTTATCACATTTGAAAAATCAGATTAAGATAAAAACCATTAAAACAAATGTTACCTAGCAATACCTCTATACTTGTGATCTATACCTGTGAGAAAGTATAGTTATTTACATCTGTACTAGGCTTCTTGGGAAGCTGTCCTAAACTCACGTGTCAGGATGGCCACTGTTGGTTGTCCTAGAATGACCCAAGCTTGTAACAGAATCAGTTTCCTTAGTTTATAACAATACAGAGCAATGATACCTGTTGGTAATTCTGATGATAGTTCAATTGAGCACTAAGTTTTTCCTTAATAGAACAGTCTTAATTTAAGTTATTGCAAGGTCTTAAGTTAGCCATGAAACAAAGAAATTTTATGCTTTGGTAGTTTCCCTGGGAAAGGGACAACTATTAGCATTCCTTAAGTCTCTGCCGTATTGGGAAAGAGGTAAAATACTGCCCACACCTAGGACACAGCCTAGGAATTTTCCTCTTGAAATCATCGATGCTACCTCAGACCTGCTCTCTCTAGTGATGAGCATAGATTTGGTCATATTCTACCACAAAATTTATTTTTATTAAATGTTATCTTATACTTTTCTTATTAGAATTTATAAATTAGTGTTAGCCAATCTTCTCTGCTTTGTGTCACCCATAAACTTGATAAGTATGCCTTTGATGATCTCTTCCAAGTTATTGATAAAATATGACATCATAGGGTAATCAGTAGATCTCTAGCATTCTATACTAACTACCACCTCTCCACAAACTGCTAACAATCCATTAAGGACTTCTGTCATTCACCGTTCAACTATATCTCTTTATCGTGTCTATAATCATATGATGGGAGACTTTGTCAAATGTGTTGCTAAAAGCCAAGCAAACCATATCTACAATATATATGTGGTGGATTTATCAGATTAATGCCTGTGTTAATACCTGAGTAACACCTCATGCAACCCAAAGATCCCCAGCACTGAATTCTCAGTAAAGAAAAGACACTTCTCACTTCACTGCCTAACCATTTACTTAAAGTACAAAGAACTTTCTAAAAGTTTACAAAGGTAAACTAAAACTTCAACTTTAACACTGATGTAAATGTAATTCACTAGGAGATATCTTAGACCCTTTTCATTTCAGATTGATTTGTGTGTACTTAATGCATGTGTGTGTGTGTGTGTGTATGTGGGAATGTAGTGCTTGTATCATAGATATCTATGTATAGGTGTATAGATATTTATTTGGAAAAATATTGTCTGTTAGTTAGAATGTAAGCTCCTCTATAGCCGATACTGTAATATCTATATATCTCTAGAGCCTGGCATATTGCCTGGCATAGAATAATGTTATATTGGTAGATTGACAAGAATTATTTGTTTAATTTGTTTTATCTATTAAATCATGATATATGGCGGCAGCTAGGTGGCGCAGTGGTAGAGCACCAGCCTTGAATTCAGGAGGACCCGAGTTCAAATCTGGTCTCAGACACTTAACACTTCCTAGCTGTGTGACCCTGGGCAAGTCTTTATCATGGCATAATTACCTTATACTTTTAATGTCACTAATGGTAGCTTTAGTTTTAGCTTCATACTTTGTTCAGTCAAGAATCTATCACATAGATATTTAATATATGCTTATGGCTTTATTAATTGAAGGAAAACTGCCATTCAATAAACTACTGACAGTAACCACGTCCTACTCTGCAACACCTCTAAGTATGAAGTCCAAACTTTCAAACTAATTTAATATTGATCTCCCATTTCTCTTCAGGCTACCTATATTGGCCAGATCTGACAATGTCTATGGGAAGTAATTGAATCTTGCTAGAAATGGATTAAATTGCTCTATGTGAAAGTCTTTGTATATCTACTGGCCCTAGCACAAGTATTTGAATTTTTGGTCCTTTCTCCTTTTCTGCCCTTATTATTCTGTCATTACAGTGATTTACTTGGTCTCCTTTGTGAAGGCAGTTTAATCCTGTTCTCCTTCTTGGTTATGTAGAGATGCTCTGAGACGGAGGAAAGAAGAGAATTCATGCTCATTCAGGTGAATGAAGGGGTTAAAGAAGCTTAAAGTAAAATGGTCTGCAGCATTCTCAAAACACCTGGAATTTATTTTTCATTGGAAAAAAAAACCTGAAACATCTATCATAGATTATGTAATTACTCTTCTTTCTCAAATAAACTTAGTTAATGGAAATTCTCCATGTTGACTTTTTTATATGACTTTTTCTTTGTATTTGGAAAACATTACTCTTTAGTTGGTAATATATTTTATGTTCTGGTGACATCAATCAAGGCTACTTTATAGTTTTTCTTGGTTTCCTTTAAATAACCACTTTTTTGCCTATATTTTTAGACTACATTTAGTCTAATTTTAGCCTTTTTTTTTCTTTTCTCCTCTTCTTCCTTTTTTGAACTTAATTACTTTGTATTTATATATAGTTATTCTCTTTATATTTATTCTTTTATAATCAATAAATGTTCTTGTATATGTATGTTTAATGTGTGTGTATGTAAATGTGTATATATATATTTATATTTATATACTGAATAGATGTGAATTCTTTTTAGGAAAGAATGTTTTCTTCTTTGTACTTTATGGTGTTAGTGCCCATGATAGTGGCTGGTACATTATGGATACTTAATAAATGAATTTTGATTAACTTCTCTTTCTGTGTTCATCCAAGTTGAACAGTATGCAACCTTTAACAAGCATTCAACACCTATCGTATGCAAAATATTGTTCAATTATAAACATTATTTTTATTGTTTTTTTTATTCTTTAGCTTTGTTATCCATTTCCCCATTCTTTATCATTCTTTTTCTTAGCTGTTTCAAGTGTGTTTCATCTTATTGTCTTGTTTTTTGTCATGTACATTTTCCCCCAAATTGCTTTTGTAATCAAAATCTACATTTTGACATGATTTTGAAATCTAATTTTAGAGGAGGGAATTGGAATAAGTTAATCTGAGTCATTTTACATTTCATAAATATTCATTTTTGCAGTGGCATCATTAGTATAGATAGGATATCTTTAGAGACAAATTTCTTTCATATTTATGTGAAGGATATTGTTGACATTTCTTTTATTTTGAGTGACACACACACACATCAGTAGGAAATAGTTTTTCACTAGGGATATTTTTCCTTCTGATTAATTTCTAGATTCTAGGCCACATAGTTGATATCAATTCTGCCTCTCCTTTCCTGTCCATTCCTCTTTGATCATGTTACTCTCTTAATTTATTATCTTCCTGAAATAACTTCTTTAATTATGTGAATACTAAGGTAAAAAAAAAAAACCCTTCAGGAATTCCTCATTGCTTGTAGGGTAAAGACTAGACTTTAGCTTAATGTTTGGGGTCCTTTATACATTGGCCCTAGTTTGCCTTTCCTGCCTTATTTCTTATTCTTCCCAAGAAAGGATCCTTTACTCTAGCCAAATTGGTTTTCTCACTGTATCTTGAACACATCCTATACTATTGCATCTCTTCACTTTTGCTCCTTCTGCCTCATCCTCATGGAATTCCCTCTTCTACTTTTTCTACATACACAAATCAACCATATGTAGTGTTTCAAAGCCCTGCTTTATACATTCTGCCTTCTCCTTGAACATTTCATGAGTATCCTACTCACTTCTCTAGCCAGAGGTGATAACTCCTTCCTCTGAATTTATGTTACAGTGATTGTTTTTTGTGACTGATTTGCCATATGATTTTTGCCTTGGGCATCTTTTCTATTGTTGTTTTGAACTGTTATTTAAATATTTTTCTTTAAGATTATAGATTGTGGAGCAATTGCTCATCTGCTTTGGGAGAAAGGAGTTCCTTATCTGAAATCCCCTATCTATACCAAAAGGAACAAATCTATTATTTTACTTTATGCATATTTATATGCTCTATCTCCAGTTAGTATGCAAACTCCTTCAGTGTGGTGCCATCTGAAGGATGAAGAAAAGCTAGACTAAAAAGATTTTCTTAGCTTAAAGGAATTCAAGGTATAACTAAGGCCTAAGGAAATTAGAAACAGGGTAAAGAATTGGATAGACCCTCAGCCTAATTCTGTTGTAGTTCTGAGAGATAAATTGATACAGCACATCCTCCATCTGTTCTGCAAAGAGAAATTATTAGTAAGTACTATATTCTGCTGAAAGGTAGTCACCAATGATCTATTTATCTATCTTCCTATCTATCTTATCTATCTATCTATCTATCTATCTATCTATCTATCTATCTATCTATCTATCTGTCTCTTATCTATTTCAATCATTTTCTTACTAGTGCTATCATGAATTGCATAGTTTAAACTGCAAGCTTTCAGGCTGCATACAAATCATAGTAGCTCACATTTAAATCGCACTTTAAATACAATTTGTCATCTGTTTCTCAGAATAACCACGTGAGGTAGCTACATGTGAGGATGAGGGAATTTGCTGAGAGAGCTCAAGTAATTTGTATGGCTTATAAGTTTATCTGAGGTTTGATTTGAATCTACTTTCCAACTTCAGCTTCATTACTCTTTCCACTGTCCTGTTTCCTCTATATTTAAAAATATTCTAGAGACATAATTTCTGGTAATTTAATCATTTTATTAATAATGTCAGCATTTTAATGGAAGGATAATCATTTGGCATGTTTAGGTCATTTACTTGTTACCCCCAACTTTGGGCTATACAAAGAATTCATCTTCTTTCTCCCTCCTCCTGTACCCTAAGCCTAAGAAGAAAAAAAGTTTCATCTTAGATTAGAAGTCCATTTTATTTGAGTGGACTAGCAATACTCAGAACAAGTTGAAAGAATGTTAATCCTATCTTTCTTCAGTTTTGTCCTTGAGAGACTGGATGAGGAAATAGCATAGGAGAAAAATCTGGTGTTTTCTCAGTTTTAATAATTGATTATCAGTATGAGAGAGAAATAATCATTTCTCTCATCAGCATAGTTAGTTTTTCTTTATAAACAGAATAGGTAAATATGGCTAGACCTAGGCAAAATTCTGATGGATAGAAAATTGGGCTTTGATACTCTTAGTTTTATTTCAACTCCTAAGTGGAGGAAAAAAAGTATCTTTAAACAAGATAAAGAGCTTGGATCACGTGTGTGTATGTACGTGTGCGTAAGTGTGTGCGTGTGTGCGCGCACGCGCGCACACTTACCAAAAGGTTTTTCTACTTTTAGGAGGAAAAACAGGGATGGGTCATGTGAGGAGCGAGGTCTGGCCATGGGACCCCAATGCTCTTGGGAATCCAAGCAAATCCAAGCGAGGAAACCCACTTCTGGTTGTTTTTGCCTTCATGATCTAACTTGCCATAAATCTTAAGGAAAGAAGCAAGGATATTTGGTAGCTATGGCTAGCAAGCTAGATCTGTTCACAGTATAAAAAGAATCCAGGCTGCAGACCCCACCCTCCCCCCATACTGAGCCTCAGGAGCAGGAATGCAAGGACATTGCTAGGAATGTTTAGAGGAAGGCTGCCTGACAGAGGAGAAAATGTTACATTTAATCTTAACAATATTAAAGTTAATTTTCCTGTCAATGCCAGTCATTCATAATTATGAATGAATTTCAATAAATATATGAGTTATATGTATGTGTATATACATGTAGTAAATATATGTATATAAATATACACAAAATATAAACATAAAAATTTAAAAAGTATATACAGAAACACATGTATATGAAGATACACAAAATAAAAATATATATATATATACACACCCCACTTTTAAAATCTTATTCCAATTATACCTCCTCCACCCCCATTTCCTGTCAATATTACCAACTTCTTTTTATAGTAAGGCAGAGTGTGGTAGAGTGGAAATAACAACAGTAGCCTTGAATTGGAATTCTGTCTCTGCTACTTGGTAGTTATAGGACCATGGGGCTAATAATTATACTGTTCCTACCTTAATTTATGGGGATTTTGTGAAGAAAATGCTTTCTACATATGTATTAGATGTTGTCATGAAGTTAAATGATTTTTCTCTCATCTAAACTTAACGTTTCAAAATTCTTTAAAGCATATACAGATTGTTTTTCAGGATTTAAGTAATAGGTAATAGAGTTGAAAGGGATTTGAGGTCACTAAGTCCAACCTTCTTATTATATTACATTATGATTTATAATTTACAAAAACAAAACACATTTACAAAATAATTAAAATTGCAATTAAAAATAGTTTGTAATTCATTCAGTACTTGGCTATAAGCTTCTTGATGGCAGAGATCCCCTTCAGTCTTTATTTTTACATTTTATATTTTTTAGTGTTTCATACAGTACATTCTACTAAACATTTTTTATATGAATGAGTGAAAATCTGTTGTGTGTTTGGATATGTAGGATTGTTGTTTTTTTTAAATTTGTGAAAAACAGTGATAGGGAGTTTAACCAGTAGGTTACATTTGTATGGTGTATTAAAGCAAAAATGTGTTCCATGTTTTTTTGTTTGTTTGTTTGTTTGTTTGTTTTTTTAATGTGAGGGAAAAATAAAACTTCAGAGCTGGAAAGGAATGTGTATCTGAAAGAGGAACCTCCACTTTAAGATAGCTGAAAAAGATCCATCTAGCTTTCACTTGAAGACTGCAAATAAGGCAGTTCTTATTTTATCTTTTTGCCATTTCAATCCATTACTCTTTGTTTTTCCTTCTTGTAGGTAAGTAGAGCACATCTTTTTCTTGAGACAGCCTCCCAAATACTTAAACACAGCTATCATGTCTCACTTCAGTTTTTTCTGCAAATTAATTATCTTCAGTTGTTTTAATTCATTATCCTATGTGATGATCTCTATATCCTTCTCTAGGCCCCTCCTGTTGGCTCTCATTTGAACACTATCTGCCCTATCAATTTTCTTCCTGCGAGAAGTGATTATAAAGTTGGTTATTAATATGAGGGAATCAGAGTTATTTCCTTTTCTGTTTCCTCATTCAAAGTCCAATTCTTTTTATTTTTTATTTTTTATTATAGCTTTTTATTTACAAAACATATTCATGGGTAGTTTTTCAACATTGACCCTTGGAATTACTTCTGTTCCAATTTTTCCCCTTCTTCCCCCCATCCCCTCCCCTAGATGGTAGGTAGTCCCATATATGTTAAATATGTTGAAGTATATATTAAATACAATATATGTATACATATTTATACAATTATCTTGCTACTCAAGAAAGATCGGATCTAAAAAGAAGGTAAAAAAACCTGAGAAGGAAAACAAAAATGCAAGCGGACAATAACAGAAGGAGTGGAAATGCTATGTTGTGGTCCATACTCATTTCTCATAGTTCTCTCTCTAGATGTAACTGGTTCTCTTCATTACTGAACAATTGGAACTGACTTGGTTTATCTCATTGTTGAAGAGAGCCACGTCCATCAGAATTGATCCTCATATAGTATTGTATGTGAAGTGTATAGTGATGTCCTGGTTCTGTTCATTTCACTCAGCATCAGTTCATGTAAGTCTCTCCAGGCCTTTCTGAAATCATCCTGCTGGGCGTTTCTTACAGAACAATAATATTCCATAACATTCATATACCATGATTTAGTCAGCCATTCTCCAACTGATGGGCATCCATTCATTTTCCAGCTTCTAACCACTACAAAGAGGGCTGCCACAAACATTCTTGCACATACAGGTCCCTTTCCATTCTTTAAGATCTCTTTGGGATATAAGCCCAATAGTAACACTGCTGGGTCAAAGGGTGTGCACAGTTTGATAACTCTTCGGGCATAGTTCCAAATTGTTCTCCAGAATGGTAGGATCAGTTCGCAACTCCACCAACAATGTCCATTTTCCCCCCATCCCTTCCAACATTTGTCATTATCTTTTCCTGTCATGTTAGCCAATCTGAAAGGTGGGTAGTGGTATATCAAAATTATCTTAATTTGCATTTCTCTGATCAATAGTGATTTAGAGCACCTTTTCATATGACTAGAAATAGTTTCAATTTCTTCAACTGAAAATTATCTTTTCATATCCTTTGACCATTTATCAATTGGAGAATAGCTTAGATTTTTTATAGATTTGAGTCAGTTCTCTATATATTTGGAAATGAGGTCAAAGTCCAGTTCTTGTGAAGATCAAGGCTGACAACGAGACCTTCTTCTCAATCTTGAGCGGCACCTATCCAACTGGAAAGCTTATTTCTAATTAAATCATAAAGAGAATCTAGTCCAGGTGAATTTTGGCTTGTTGTTCTACTCAGGTATGATTGGGTGGAGAATTGATCCTTTTTTATGGATTTTTGAAAGCAGAATGATTTGGTTAAGTCTCTTTGTCCAAGAATGTCCAAGAATGCTGACATGATCAGAGTCAAGTCCACCCACCTCTCATTAAAAAAAAAAAAAAAAGCTCACCTTATTATAATATTCATTCTCTCATTAATTATTAAGCAATCAGAGTTGATTTCAACTCATGAAGGACCCCTTTTCCAAAATAATTTAAACATTCAGCTGGCCTCCATACAAACAGGTATTTGGTTTCTGAGAGAACTACTGAACTCAATATATTATCTGCTAGCCATAATTAATAAATTGGTTATTAGTTATCCAGAAACTCTTCCTTTTGGGTTTTTCTTTCATCTTATTCAGAACATGTAATACCCTGAATTGAACATAATGACAATAGCTAACATTTATGTAGGGCTTTAAAATTTGCAAAGTGCTTTGATTTTTTTTTTTTTTCTTGTTTTATCATCACAACAACTATGGGAGATGGGTACTGTTATTACTCTTATTTTACAGATGAGGAAACAGGCAAGTCGGGGTTAAGGGACTTCCGCAGGGTCATTTCTGAGATATGAACTCAGGCCTTCCTGACTGTAGATTTACCATTCCCTATGGTATTCCACCAACATAGTATTCTAGATATGGTGTGATTGAGGAAGATTATAGGTAGGAGAAGGTATCAAGGGCTGATGTATGAATGGTATTTCCTAGTTGTTTAAGAAAAATTTCTTACTTGTCTTCCTTTCTTCTTAAACTTTAGATCCAGAAGACTATCATAGCATTGTCTAGAATAATTTTAAACAAATATATCGTAATTAAACTGAATTGTGCTTTAAAGTAATCATCTTGGAAAACTGCTTCATTTCTTTGATGATAGCATTGCTTAGAACATTTTTGCATCTTTTTGGGAGCCCTGTTAATGACTAACTTGGGAAAATAAATTGCATTTCCTTTATAGCAAACCTTATTTTTAATGATATTTCTTAGCTTGACCAACCAACTCAATCAGTAGGCTTGGCTCTCAATGACTTTAGGCTATTTTATAAAATGAAATCTCCCTTTTAGGATAATGATTTACTGTTTTTGGTACTATTCAAAGAATATATTATAGACACTGAAGGAAATTTTGTTTTCTTTTGTTGTTATTAGCAAAGGAAATAAAGTAAGTTTTTGTGAATAGACAAATCTATCCCTACTATTGGTTTAAAAAAAAGGTTCAGAGCCCATGGCTTTGGGATGGTAACTCATTATCATCATACTGACATATAATTAGAGGTACACTAGTAAAGTTTCACAATTTGTGCAATGATTTTAGTACCATATTGCTGGAAAGGAAAGTAGAACTAAGTCCAGCTCATTGATTTTATAGATAAGGCTGGCAAATATGAAGTGACTTGTCCAAATTTAGTTATATCATTAGCAGAGCTGAGACTAAAACTTTGGATTCTGGGATACCACTCTGATGTACTACTTTCTTTTCTTAGGAGGCTGTCAGAAAACTTATGGGAAATAAAGCCATATTTTAACATTTGCAAAGTAACATTAACTTTATTACCTCTTCTGGGTTATTTCTCAACTTTCACAAGTTGGAATCTCCTGAGAATGTCTATTACCAAAAGTAATAAATAGTAGCTCTACTGTTAAACCTAATGGTGGCCACTCCTAAGACTATTGCTCATTAATCCACAATGGTATGCTTAATATTAACATTTGGCCAATAGGCTTATTATTATTTATTTAGAAAACTAATTTTCAAAGGCAGTATAGTAAAAACAGTTAATATAAACATTTCCCTTTAGACTTGTGGTATATCCTGCCACAAATTTCCCCAGCATCTATGGGTGCACGGTATGGGTATATGCTATATGTTTTACAATGGGTTACTCACAGCTCCTGGTGCTAGAAGCTCTTTTCCTCTTGGTAGAGTCTTCACTCGGTTTCCCTTGAGTGTGTCAGTTGGATGGAAAGGACATTCATTTGGGTATTCAATTTCTTTTTGACTTGATATAGTAGTCTGCCATGAAGACTTATATATGTTGAAGCTGACTTTTATCTGGGTAACTATTTTATTTGTCTGTTCATGGTGTGTGTGCTTCTGCTCCTGGATAGGTGGATTTTTTCTCCTTCTGGTAGTTCCCATGATAAGGATAAGAAAGAAGAGAAAAAGTTTTCATTCCCCTTGCCATTTACAGGAGCATGCCAAGGAGCATGACTGATTTTTTTTTTTGTCACAAGATGTTTCCTGGGAGGTGTCAGGTGCTTTCTCCCAGTGGACAAAGCTCTTTATAGAGTTTTATAAATTGTTTAGAGATTTATTCACATATTATGCTGGGGTTGTGGGAAAACTCCTTACCATCTGATTTAGAGTGTTTGTGATTATATTCTGAGCCCTGCTGATCACATCAGTTGAGATGAGAAGGAAGACTTCCTTACCTTATTTCTGTAACATTTCGACTTTTTAAGGATGTTATTTAAGCCCAGGCAGTATGTCATTTATTCTATATCTTGTACTTTATTCTAGTAAGACATTCTTGAAAAAATTGTCATGTGGTTGGTGGTTGTCCTTTATTCTTGAAGAGGACCACAATGACATGATTATGGTAGAGTCAAGTTACAGTGTGTCTGGCCGTGGCTGATCAGATCAGTATGAACTTAGAATGCTCTAACACAGGTCAGGCACAAAGAGTCCCTATCAATGTTTAGGGTGGATGCTCTAAATTTGTCTATTTTGGATTTCTTTTGAGCTACTACAATTCTGCTTTTTTCATAGAGCACAGTCCCTTCTCTGATGAGAGCATGGATGCTGGGCGGTCCTGTGCCAGTGTCTTCCATATCACACAATCAATTCCAAGGTTTTTAGAGGCCTTGAGAATGTCCTTGAATTGCTTTTTCTGACCACCACATCATTGTTTGCCCTGTGTAAATTTTCCACAAAATTGTCTTTTTGGCAAGCATACTTTTCACATTTGAACAATGTGGCCAGCTAGTGGAGTTGTGTTTTTTGCAATAGAGTTTGAATGCTTGGCAGTTTAGTTTGAGAAAGGACCTGTGGTCAGGATCCATTGACCTTCTCTATAAAGGTAAAGGGAATAGATTGTCCTATGATCGTTGGGAAGGGTGAGGAGAGTATCTCTTTATTAGTCATTGTTGGCAAGATTTTTGCCAGAGTCTTCCTTAATAGATTGATTCTTCGCTTGGAAGATGATCATATATCTGAGAGTCAGTGTGGCTTCAGAAAGGGTTGAGGAACAGTTTATATGGTGTTTGCAGCCTGACTGCTCCAGGAGAAATGCCAGGAGCAGAACATAAGTCTATATGCAACATTTGTAGATCTGACCAAGACGTTTGATATGAAAAATTATGTCAAAATTTGGTTGGCCAGAGTTTATCGGTATTGTACAACGGTATGCTTACCTAGGTTCTGGATGAACCAGCAATGAACATCATGTAGTGGAAAGAACATCAGCCTTGCTTTTCTAAGACTTAAGTTTGAGTCCTGGTTAGTAAGATGATCACTTAAGTAAGGTGATCATTTGATTTCATTGAACTTCAGTTTACTCATCTGTAAAACTGCAATACCAATCCTCATATCATGTATGCTTTAAGACAGGGGTTCTCAAACTACGGCCTTCGAGCCAGATGTGCCAGCTGAGGATGTTTATGCAGCCCATTATGGAAAATGGGCTGAGGGGCGGAGACAGAATGTGAGTTTTTGTTTTTACTATAGTCTGGCCCTCCAACAGTCTGAGGGACAGTGAACTGACCCCTATTTAAAAAGTTTGAGGACCACTGCTAAGGTTTCTGAGAGTAAACAAATGTTGTAAGAAAACTTTAAAAACCATGTATCCATTGGTAGTTGGAGGGCTGACACTGGGGCCAGAAAGACCTGGGTTTAAGTCCTGCTTTTGACACATCTCGACTGTATGGTCTTCAACAAATCCTTCACTTCTCAGGACTCTATACAACTCTGTAACACCATAAGGTGCTAACCTGTATTGTGAGAGGGCAATTGCTTATCTGAGAATTCCCTATGCCAGTGAAACCACAGTTCTCATCTCTCTCATTGTGTAAGTGTGAATTATTATTATAAGAAATGTGCAATCTTACTTAACTAAAACTTCAATTAAAAAAGGGTTTACAAAGTTTTTTTTTATCCATGTATTATGTTTTCATTCAGTATGGACTGTCTGCGTAGAGTAGTGTTTCAGTGTTAAAACAATTGAAAAAAATACAGAAAAGGACAGGGAAACAGGGGAGATAAGGCAATGGAAGAAATTATAAAGAAAAACTCTTAATCTTCATATTCCCAGCTTCTTTTAGTTCTCAGTCTTTATGTATGTTTTTGTGTATGTATTTTTATTCTCCTTATTCCTTTTTTACTATCCTAGAAAATATTTTGACCTAATAACATAACTCTGGATTGTTTTAAAACCAACGACTTAAGTCTTTTTGACATCTGTGCATTCATTGGTTCCTTTGACATTGCAACAGTCTTTTAAAAAATGATTTTAAAAACTGATTGCTCTGACCTCATTTTTCCAAAGTGAGGAAGACTGCATCTTCCCTTCAGGATTCTTGAACTAACCTTTGGTGCTTGGAGCTATCTTGAAGGAACAGGGGATAAAGCATAGGCCCTGGAGCCAGGAAGACCTCACTTCAAATATGGCCTCAGACACTAAATTTGTGATCCTAGGCAAGTCACTTAACTTCTATCTTTCTCATTTTCCTTGACTATAAAAGCATCTATCTTGCAAGGTTATTAGGAAGATCAAAAGAAATATTTCTTTTTTATTAAAGCTTTTTAATTTTCAAAGCATATGCATGGATAATTTTTTTAACATTAACCTTTGCAAAACCTTGTGTTCCAATTTTCCTCTCCTTTCTCCCCACCCCCTCCCTTAGATGGCAAGTAATCCAATATATGTTAAACATGGTAAAAATATATGCGAAATCCAGTATATACATACATATTTATACAATTATGCTGAACAAGAAAAATCAAATCAAAAAGGAAAAAAAATGAGAAAGAAAATAAAATGCAAGCAAACACTAACAGAAAGTGAGAATGTTATGTTGTGATCCATACTCAGTTCTCCGCTGTCCTCTCAATGTGTGCAGATGGCTCTCTTCATCACAAGATTATTGGAACTGGTTGAATCATCTCCTTGTTGAAAAGAGCCACATCCATCAGAACTGATCCTTGTATAATCTTGTTATTGTTGCCCTGCACAATGATCTCCTGGTTCTGCTCAAGAAAATAATATTTCTAAAAGGTGCTTAGTGCCATAATTGGCACATAGTATGTACTTATGTACTCTATATATGCTTACTTATATATGTGTGTGTGTGTATATATACATATATATATATGTATATATACACACACACACACATACATACATATATAGCACTTTGTGCCTATTTTTATTCAGTCAACAACATTCAATAAATATCTTTTTTATTAACCATGCTATGCAGGTGTACTATACTTAACTACTGGCAGAGATACAAAGATGTGCATTCTCTATTGTTTTGTTGTTGATTCTGTTTTGCTATATTTTAAATTATAAAACAACTTGATATTTCTGTAATGTTTCACTGAGAGTTCTGTACATGTCCCATCTCCCCTCCTAGACTGTAAGTTCCTTGAAGTAAGGGACAGCTACTTGTTAATCTTTATATATATCCCCTATTGTTTAGCATGATTCTTTGCACAAAATACAGATTAGTGTTTGTTGAATGAATGAATAAATGAAAACTGTTTATTTAGAAGAAGTGCTCAGAGGGAAACAGATGATACTCTAAGCATAACTGAGTGTAATATATCATAATCTGCATGGGGAAAATCAGGACACATCAAGTTGACTTTCTCTTCAATAGTTCTATTATTTATCTGCATAATTTGAAAATAATGACTTCATTTAGAGTTGTTAAAGAGGGAAGCAAATATCAACTTGTCAGGGAATAAAAAGATAAGAAAATTGGGTAATCATCCCTATTTTACTCAGTGTTACTTATCTTTTTATTCCTGTTTTTTTGTTTCCAACTTTTTGCAATTCTTTGTAAAGAAAAGGTAAGAGAAAAGAAGTTACTGTTCCTATTAAGTATTCAGCCCTGGAACTTCATTCTCACTTACCTTGTCATCTGTTTCCTGGGACACCAGAAAAGATCTTTGCCTTAAGTTTTGGTGCTTTTGTAATTCATGACTTAAAATTAAAAAAAACAATTCTGAATTTAACACTAAATAAAATGGGTATTTCCACATACAAAGTAAAACAAGAGGATTGTACATGAAACTTCAAATCTTTCTTAGGTACAACTTGCTTTAAAAATATTATATTATCATGAAATAACATAATATAAATAATGTAAAATATTTTACAAATATAAAATAATATTACATTTTAAAAATAGCTTGATCTCCATCTTACTTTAGGAAGAGAAGTGCTGCCCTCCCCTCAGTGATGAACATTCTCATACCTGGTCATACTTTTCCTATCCCAGTGATTCTAAAGCTATGTAATTCATCATCCAGACCCCATTTCCCAATCCCCACCACCTTATTCTTCATTCCCATCCCCCTTGACCCTCCCACCACAAAGTTTTAACCAAATATCATCTACTTCTTCTTGTGGAATTCCTGATCCTTCTCTTCATCCTAAGTCTTCCTCTTTCAGTGCCTCCATCTAATAGATCTTACTGAAACCTGACTTGTTTCTGATGGCACAACCTCCTTGGTACCCTTTCCAGTACTCATTTCACCTTCACTCATTTAAATTGGAATATCCTTTGTTTCCCATTGCTACTCTCAGTTTCTTTCTCCATAGTAATCTTTTCTGCTTTGAGATTCATGCTATTCATTTCTTTTAAAAAATTCAATAGTATTTTATTTTTCCAAGATAATAGTTGATCATCATATAATCTTGTGGTTACTGTATACTCTGTTCTTCTGGTTCTGTTCACTTCATAAAAGTCCAAGCTTTTCTGAAAATGATCTAATTATTGTTTCTTACAGAACAATAATATCCACTACATTCATATACCATAATTTATTTACCGTTCCCCAACTTATGGGCATCCACACAATTTCCAATTCCTTGACACTTCAAAAAGGGCTGCCATAAACATTTTTGCCCATGTGGGTCCTTTCCCCTCTTTTATGATCTCTTTGGGATATAAGCCCAGTAAAGACACTGTGGGACCAAAGGGTATGCACAGTTTTATAGCCCTTTGGGCTTAGTTCCAAATTGCTCTTCAAAATAGCTGGGTCAATTGACAATTTTCCCACATCTCCAACATTCATCATTATTTTTTCCTGTCATTTTACTCAACCCAATAGATATAAGATGGTACCTCAGAGTTGTTTTTATTTCAGGCTATTTATTTCTGCCACCCAATCAAAATCCTGGCAGCTATTGTCTACTGACCTTTAGATCACTCCCATTCTTTCCACAATGGAGTTGGCACACGGTTTCCATTTTTCTGTCTTTCAACTCCTGCCCTTATACTAAGGAATTTCAATATGTATATATTGACTCTTCCTCAAATATTCTAGGCACTCACTTCCATTCATTTCCCATGAACTACTCCTCCATTGCACCTTAGTTTCACACAAAGGTAGTCATACCTTTGATCTTGTCAGCAGCCACAGATCTAAATGTCTATGTTCAATAATTGCAGATCTGAACAGAATCTATTGCTTTTCCATCTCTCTCTCACAGCCTTCTCTTACAGCTTTACTTTTCATCCACACCATGCCTCTTATTCTGTGACCCCTCAATTCTCCACCAGGTTGTCCCTCCAGGACTAGCTATTCTCCCCTCTTTTCACTGTCTTGACTCCTTGGTGAATCAGTTCAACTCTATGCTGTTCTCCTTTCTTGAATCCCCAGTCCCTTAAATCATTTTGCCAATCACACTTTGC